>NC_142034.1:12595000-12767500 GCF_982192425.1 Myodes glareolus
CTTAGGTATCCTATTTCCTGCCACGGGATAAGCCAGTTAAGAGCATTTACATCCCACAGTTCTGGGAAGAGGTCAGCAGACCGTATTTGCATAGTATTGATTGTTGAAGCTACAGAAGGTGATGTTATCCCCTGGAGCATCTTCTGCAAGACATTTTACACTCCTCTTTAACGATTTACATGTGCAAATTCCCTTACCAGTTACCAACTGATACACACAGGCACACACGAGAGAGAGAGAGAGAGAGAGAGAGAGAGAGAGAGAGAGAGAGAGAGAGAGGAAGAAGAAAAGAAGAAGAAGAGGAGGAGAAGGAGGAGGAGGAGGAGGAGGAGGAGGAGGAGGAGGAGGAGGAGTGGGAGAGAACAGCCTGCACTCTCATATACATGGTCTTTGCTCAGTGTTAAACTGGTTAAAGCTGTGTGATTTGCTGTTTCTGCTGTGGATGGGAAAGCCTGTTCTGCTAATATAGTCTCTACAGGAGCATAATGCTGCTCTCTTCAGCTATTTCAGGGCAAAGTCCATGGGATACTTTTCAGTGTACTGGCTCACACACAGGGCTCACACACAGGACAAAGTATCAAAGGTTCCCGATCCAGATGATGCCAGTCCAAATGCTCTGCAGGCGGAGTTCCTATGCACAGAAATTGCTGTCCACTGGGAAACTAATAAACTGGTACTGGTAGACATACATCTGTTTGTGCTTACTTCAGATTACACGTCGAGTCATGATTCTGTATAATTACCCAATTAGTTGGAATTCATCAGAGAGCTCAAATATGTGGACAGTATTTATAAAACTAAAACATAATAAAAGGCATTCAAGTTACATGAAATAAAATAAAATAGAGTTCCTTGAGAAAATTAAGAGAAACCATTAAAGATGTAAGAAGGCATTTTTTCCTGTGGACAAGACATGAAACTAAGGAAAGGGAGAAAAATTGGCAAGAATATAAAAAGTAGGATGAGAATAGACGGCAGAACAGGGATGTGGTCTTCTTAAGACAGCGTCTGCCTATGCTGTGTGAGTGTCAGCACCGTCCTGAGGACAGCTTCTGTACTACTCCCTATGCCTGAAAACTGTTGATGAGCCTGCTGAGAAACAAACGTGGGGCTGCAGTACTCGCTGACAGTCCTCCCGAATCTATCTTCTGCCTGTCTTTTCTTAATCCTCACTCCCTGCTCAGGTACTGTTGTAACCATGCTGGCAGGTCCCGGCATAGTGTCAGTAGAATTTCTGTAAAAATGAGCAATTACTGATACACGTAATGTGCAATGCTAACTGCAAGCTAGAAACACACAACTATTCAGTAAGTCTCCTGCACAGAATCAGAAAAGTATGGCATATCACTAGGGAATATATCCTGTAACTGGAAAACAGCTCCACATAAAAGGAAACTTAGCAATGTAAAATTTTAACTTTCCTTGATTCAATTAGTAAATTTAGGGTCGTTGCAATTAGTCCTTTCTTCCTTCCTTCCCTTCCTTCCTTCCCTTCCTTCCTTCCTTCCTTCTGAACCTTAAAAAAACAGCCTCTTGTGCCTAAGCTAGACAGAACATGTAAACTGGTTGATGGGATAAAAGAACAAGCCTACTACAGCCTCTTCAAGAGTTTTATTTATATGTTCTTTCCGTCCCCATCCCTATCCCTTTTGTGGTAATTTGAATGTAATTGGCCCCCTACGCTCATAGGGAATGGCACTACTAGAATGTGGAGTGGATATGGCCTTGTTGGAGGAAGTGTGTCACTGTGTGGGTGGGTTTTGAGGTTTACTATGCTCAAGATACTGCCCAGTGATACAGTTCACTTCCTGTTGCCTTCTGATCAAGATACAGGCAGCACCATGTCTGCCTGCATGCCACCATACTCCCCGCCATGAGGATAGTGAACTAAACCTCTGAAAATGAAACCCAACTCAATTAAATGTTTTCCTTTAGAGTTGCCATGATCATGGTGTCCCTTCACCTAACTAAGACACCTTCCCAACATAGCTGATCATAAAAACTATTTTCTAAAATAAGCACGCATCATTGCTAATGGGCTGGTGAGAGTTTAGATATACTGACATTCAGACTCATATTTGGGATATCATCTGCTAAGTATACTAATTTAAACAAATTCCTCTGTTCCCAACATGTTTATCACCATAAATTCTGCCAATTAATGAAGAAGGCATTATCTCTTGTTTTTATTTTCCTATGACTAAATTTGCATACCCAACTTGCCTTTTACATTACCTAGAATGATGTGGTAATTTAGAATGCCTAGGAATGCAGGGCACGATGGTACCTTTCTAAGTATATGTTTAGGAATAGGCTCTACAATCTCATCAAGCTTTAATGGACTGCATTGCTATAATAGAAACCCAGATACTAAACTCGACTCCCTCCCTGTTTATGCAAATCAATATTCAAAGATCAGTAACTTAACCAAAATCATGGGACATTTAAGAGCCCTTCTGGTGTCCTACTGTCTCATGCACTTCTTGTCATCTCTGGCTGCCTCAAGTCCCTGCTAATTATTTGATTTGGAAGACAGCAGGTATAGAAACTCCGGGTACCCCAAACCGTGTTAAAAATAAATCAAATGTGAAATTATACAAATGTGGTATGAAGCAAAAAGGTAACAAAGTAATATATAATCCAACGTCAAATTGTTTGCTATAAACAGAGGTGTTCAGTAAAAACTTTAAGACGGGACTGCAGAGACAGTTCATTTGTTTTCTGAGAGGACCACGGTTCTGTTCCCAGCACCCACTTTGGGTGGCTCATGACTGCCTCTAATTCCAGTTCCAGGGGATCAGACTTTCTCTTCTGCCCTTCATATGCATGAATTCATAGGCACACATGTGTAAAGAAAAATAAAAGAAGTCTTTTTAAATTTTTTTTAAAGAGAAGCCGGGCAGTGGTGGTGTACACCTTTAATCCCAGCACTCAGGAGGCAGAGGCAGGCGGATCTCTGTGAGTTCGAGGCCAGCCAGGTCTACAAAAGCTAGTTCTAGGACAGGCTCCAAAAGCTACAGAGAAACCCTGTCTTTAGATAAACCCCAGGGCAGGAAACCCTGGCTGCCCTTAGGGACGAAGAGGGAGGAGGAGAGGGAGTGGGGGGAGTGGGAGGGTGTTGGGAGGTGGGGCGGAAATGGAAACTTTTATAATTTAATAAAATTACTTTAAAAAAAAAACAAAAACAAAAACAAAAAAAATCTTTTTTTTTTTAAGAGAAAGAGATTCCTTGTGGCCTTAGTCTGTCTAATGACTTCAAGCTGAAAGACATTTAGCCTTGAATTTGAAGAAAACATTGGACGATTATGGGTGGAAGCAGTGCAGAATTACTGGAAAGCAATTGAAAGGTTGTCAAAGACAAATTGTTCTTGCTTCACAATAGGGCACACAGCTAAAAGTGACCTGTTTGAACAAGAGTCTGCAGACATTTCTGCAGTGGTGATGACTCACTGGCCTTCTAGTTACAGTCTGAGGGTTTCCGGGACTCAAAGAAAACTGACCAAGTCAACCTCAAATGGAATGGCATCAACATCAACAACTAGGAAGACAGATCAAATCGAGGGAGGAGTTTAATTGTACTGTGATTTTGAGAAGGCCAAGAGCAGTAACCCACAAGGTGATAGTTCAAACTGTGCAGAGAGCCTGCAAAGAGAGAATAAGGAAGGAGAAACTAGAAAAATTCCTAGTCACTCATTTTCAGACCAGTATCATCCTGAACCAACGGCCATCTTACTCTTCTTTGTTTTTGTTTTGTTTGGTTTGCTTGGGGTTTTCTGTTGGTTTCTTTCTTTCTTTCTTTCTTTCTTGGTTTTTGTTTTTTTTTGGTTTTTTTTATTAAATTATAAAAGTTTCCATTTTCGCCCCTCCTCCCAACACCCTCCCACTCCCCCCACTCCCTCTCCTCCTCCCTCTCCATCCCTAAGAGCAGTCAGGGTTTCCTGCCCTGTGGGAAGTTCAAGTTCCTCCCCCCTCCCTCCAGGTCCAGGGAAGGTGAGAATCCAAACAGACTGGATCACCAAAATCCAGTATATGCAGAGGAAGCAAGTCCCAGTGTCATTGTCAATGGCTTTTCAGAAAGGCTCCGGGCCAGCCACATTCAGAGAATCTGGTTGGATCACGTCCTCGTTCAGTCCCAGTCCAACTGGCCTTGGTGAACTCTCATTATATCAGTCCCCTTGTATCAGTGGGTGCTCGCATCCCTCGTGGTCCTGATTTCTTTTTTCATTTTCTTCATCCTTCTGCTCCTCATTTGGACCGTGGAGGGCTCAGTCCGGTGCTCCAATATGGGTCTCCGTCTGTATCGCCATACAACGTCGGATGAAGGTTTCTTCTGCTCTTGCCTTCTTTGCTCACGTTCTCTTTCCTTCTGCCTCTCGTTTGGACCTAGGGAGCTAGGTCCAGTGTTTCAACATGGGTCTCCGCCTCCATCTCCATCCATCGCCAGATGAGGGTTCTATGGTGATATGCAAAATGTTCACCAGTATGGTTGTGGGCCAAGGTCAGTTCAGGCACCCTCTCCTCTGTCCAGAGAACAATCTGGGGATCTCTCCTTGGACCTGGGATCCCCTTTATAATCAAGTCTCTTGTAAACCCTAAAATGACTCCCTTAGTTGAGGTATATATTTCCCTGATCCCATATCCATCCTTCCTCCCTCCCCCCCATCCCAGTCCCCCAATCTTTCCCCATTCCTCCCCTACTCCCTTCTCTCTAACCCTCTCCCCTTCCAACAGCCCCCCCACCCCCCCATGCACCCGAGGTTACCTGGCACTCTTGTCTATTTCCAATCTCCAGAAGGATAGCTACATGATTTTCATCAGGTTCACCTTCTTATTTAGCTTCTCTAGGATCACGAATAATAGGCTCAAAGACCTTTAATTATGGTTAGAATCCACTTATGAGTGAATACATACCATATTCCTCTTTTTGGGTCTGGCTTACCTCAATCAGTAAAGCGTTTTCTATTTCCATCCATTTGCATGCAAAATTCAAGATGTCATTGTTTTTTACCGCTGAGTAGAACTCTAATGTGTATATGTTCCACACCTTTTTTAACCATTCTTCTATTGAGGGGCACCTAGGTTGTTTCCAGGTTCTGGCTATTACAAATAGTGCTGCTATGAACATAGTTGAACAAATGCTTTTGTAGTATGTTAGGGCATCTCTTGGGTATATTCCAAAGAGTGGAATTGCTGGGTCCTGAGGAAGGTTGACTCCCAGTTTCCTGAGAAACCGCCACACTGATTTCCACAGTGGCTGCACAAGTTTGCATTCCCACCAACAATGGATGAGTGTTCCCCTCATTCCACATCCTCTCCAGCATAGGCTATCATTGGTGTTTTTGAGTTTGGCTATTCTGACAGGTGTAAGATGATATCTCAAAGTTGTTTTGATTTGCATTTTCCTGATTGCTAAGGAGGTTGAGCATGACCTTAAATGCTTTTTAGCCATTCGAAGTTCATCTGTTGTGAATTCTCTGTTCAGTTCAGTACCCCCATTTTTTAATTGGGTTAATTAGAGTTTTAGTGTCTAGTTTCTTGAGTTCTTTGTATATTTTGGAGATCAGACCTTTGTCTGTTGAGGGGTTTGTAAAGATCTTCTCCCAGTCAGAAGGTAGCCCTTTTGTCTTACTGACAGTGTCCTTTGCTTTACAGAAGCTTCTGAGTTTCAGTAGGTCCCATTTATTTATTGTTTCTCTTATTGTCTGTGCTCCTGGGGTTCTGCTTAGGAAGTGGTCTCCTGTGCCTATATCTTGTAGACTACTTCCCACTTTCTCTTCTATCAGGTTCAAAGTGGTCAGATTAATGTTGAGGTCTTTAATCCATTTGGACCTGAGTTTTGTGCATGGTGATAGATATGGATCTATTTTCATTCTTCTACAGGTTGACATCCAGTTATGCCAGCACCATTTGTTAAAGATGCTATCCTTCTTCCATTGTATAGCTTTAGCTCCCTTGTCAAAAATCAGGTGTTCATAAGTTTGTGGGTTAATACCCGGGTCTTCTATTCGATTCCATAGGTCGACTTCTCTGTTCTTATGCCAATACCAAGCTGTTTTCAATACTGTTGCTCTGTAATAGAGTTTGAAGTCAGAGATGGTAATGCCTCCAGAAGTTCCTTTATTGTATAAGATTGTTTTGGATATCCTGGGTTTTTTGTTTTTCCATATAAACCTGATTATTGTTCTCTCAAGGTCTGTGAAGAAGTTTGATGGGATTTTGATGGGAATTGCATTGAATCTATAGATTGCTTTTGGTAGAATTGCCATTTTTACTATGTTGATTCTCCCAATCCAAGAGCAGGGAAGGTCTTTCCATTTTCTGGTATCCTCCTCAATTTCTTTCTTCAAGGACTTAAAGTTCTTGTCAAATAGATTTGCTTTGTTTTGCTTTGGTTTTTTTTTTTTTTTTTTTTTTTGATTTTTCGAGACAGGGTTTCTCTGTAGCTTTGGAGCCTGTCCTGAAACTTGCTCTGTAGTCCAGGCTGGGCTTGAACTCACAGAAATCCACCTGCCTCTGCCTCCCGATTGCTAGGATTAAAGGCGTACCACATCACCACCTGGCCTACCCTTCTTTGCATAGTGGCCATAACCACAGTTTTTGACCATCCAATATCAGATTTTATTGAAGGTTTTTCATAGTGGCATTTTATTTGTATTTTAATAACTAAAGCTTGCCTGAAGATCAGAGAATAAAACAGCCACCCTGGTTAGCCTTACAGACCAGGCAGTGGTAACATACACCTTTAATCCCAGTAGCCATACTAGTTGACATAAATACTGGGCAGTGCATGCCTTTAATCCCAGTCCTAGAGAGAATTATAGAACAGGAGGAGACAGATTTCAGATATAGTCTCATTCTGAGATTCCTGGAGGCAGGATCACCATTTTGGACTGAAGTAGAGGTCAGAGCCAGTGGCTGGCTGTTCTGTTTTTCTCGCTTTCAGATTGAACCCCAATATCCGTCTCTGAGCTTTTATTAATTGTGATTTAGGTTTGTTTGTTTGTTTGTTTTTAAAATACAGGTCACAGATGTTGAGCATTTGACTGCAGCCATCTGGACAATGACTTCCAGTCTGTCATTGATATAAACTTGATATAAACTCTGTGTGTTCCTTTAGGAATGGCCACTTCCTTTGCTTTCTCTGTTGAGGGTTTTGTATAGCAATGATGATTACAGGGAGATTGTTACACAAGTAGACATAGATTTCTGAAATAATCTGCTGTGTATCTGCTTTCTCAAACATGGAAATTTAGAAAGGGGTGCGTTCTGTGGTTCAGAAAGTTCAAGAGCCTGGACTCCAGATCTCTTAAGAAAGCCCAGCAAGGCAGAGTGTTGGCAAAGAAATCAGTGGGAAAAAAAGAGAAAGACAAGGTCTAGGAGGAGAGCAATGACTTCTGGGGGCTAAAATGAATGAAGGAGATGGATCTGCCACCATTTGAATTATAATAAACTTGATGGAACTCTAGAAGGTGAAATATTGAGACAGTGAGATCAAAGGAAGAAAGGGAGTTTGGTAAGCTCCCAGAACCTCTGAGACTAGTGAAGGGGATTCAATTAGCACAAATACACACAACTATCACAAATATCTAAATTCAATTTAAAACTCAGACAGCATTGATGTTTCTCTACCCAAAACCCCATACAAGCTACTTCTACTTCTACCAAGAAGTCAAAGACAATGCTGATGGTTTTCTGTTTCTATCAAATCTTGTGCCCTGCTTTGATTTTCTATTGTTGTAGAATACTGACCAAGCCCAGTTGAACAAGCAAAGGGCTTGTTTCATCTTACAGGTTACAGACTTTAATAGAGGGGTATCAAGACAGGAACCTGGAGGCAGGAACTGAAGCAAAAACCGTAGAGGAATGATGCTTATTGTCTTGCTCATGTCTTGCTCAGCTCGCTCTCCTCCACAGTCCAGGCATTTGTGTTTAAGCCTGGCACCACCCAGAGTGGACTGGGACCCTCCTAAATTAACTCACAATTGAGAAAACACTTCACAGACATAGACACAGGCCGATATGATCTGACCAATTCTTAGTTGAGGTTCACTCTTCCTATGTGACTCTGGGTTCACCAGGTTGACATCTGAAGCTAACTTTCACATTCCTCCTCTTGTCAACTTTCTCAACCAACAAAGCTTTAAACTATAACCTCCCTTTCATATTTGTCCCTAAGATCTCATGCGTGTTAATATCATAGTATAGAATGTAGTATAACTTTTCAAGTCCAATAATCTTTTTTTAAAATTGCAAGTTTTGTTTCAAATTTTTGTTTTTTACTTACTTCTATTATTTTTGAGATTAAAATTACATAATTTCCTCCTTCTCTCCACACCCTCTAATATACTCCTCTTTACTCTCTTTCAAATTCATGGCCTCTTTTTTATTAATTATTGTTTTATGTGTATATATGTATTGCTTGTTTGTGTTTTTCTGTCCTGCTTGGTACCCTCCAGCCGGCAGGCCCCAGAGAAAATCAACCACACAGAGATTTCCATAAGTTATAAAGCTGATTGGCCTTTTAGGTCAGGCTACTTATTAGCTAACTCTTACATCTTGATTAACCCATTTTTCTGATCTATGTTAGCCATGTGGCTCAGTACCTTTTTCAGTGGGGCAGCTCACATCCTGCTGCTTCTGTGATCTGGGCAGGAGTGTGAGAAATCAACTTCCTCCTCCCTAGAATTCTCCTGCTCTCCTTGCATCATTTCCACTTCCTGTCTGGTTTTCCTGCCTACACCTCCTGCCTGGCCAATCAGCGTTTTATTTAAAACATGATTGACAGAATACAGACAATTCTCCTGCACCATTTCCCCCTCTTTTTTTTAAAACAAACAAACAAACGAAAGAAAATATCCATAGTCCATTTTTTGGGAATGTGGGCGTAGTATTCCAGGCTACTTCCTGCTGGTTGGGGGAGCTGATAATCTTATGGGGACCTAAAGAAAATTTAGAGTTGTGATCAAGTCCTGACTGAAGTATCCTGTGAGTCCTGATCATCTCAGGCAGCAGTCTTGAATCTGTTCTGGATGAAGAACTCAGACATCTGGGCCATCTTCTCCTACCGGAGATTGCTCAGGTGGTCTCCCTTGGTCAAAGATGATTTTTCTTAACTCTGAATAAATCCAGAGCCTCTCATTTTCTGTGGAAACAAAAGCAAAATCTCTTCTCCAAAGCAACATACCTTTTGACTTCAATTCTGAAGCCAAGGTATTTACAAAATACCTATTTTGGGTTAATTCTGCACCATTTATAAGCAAATATCTTTTAGTAGTTGTTGCTCCTTCCTCAGCATTTAAACAATTAAAAGAGAGCATAATAGCATACAGTATCAAGATTCTCTGTGTATTTTCCATCTTTATGTGGCTTTATTTTAACCTCTATTTTTTTATTTTTATTTTTAACTTTTGGCTTTTTGAGACAGGTTCTCTGCATATCTTTGTCCTGGAACTCTCTCTGTAGACCAGGCTATCTTTGAACTCCCAGAGATCCGTCTGTCTCTGCCTCCCCAGTGCTGGGATTAAAGGTGTGTTCCACCACACCCAACTACTCTCTTTCTTTCTTTTTTATTTTAAAGCTTTAAACATTTTTTTCAAGCCTTCATATATTTTTAACACACTGTAAACCATTTAGAGGTTTCTTTACTCTTTGAATCTCTCTTTACTGTATATCTCTCTTTTTCTGACCACACCTAAATACATAAATACAACCTGCTCATTCTGTATGTGATTTGTATGTACGTTTTAAGGTCTAACCATTTAGCAGTGGATAGTCAAAATTCTCTTTCATGGGGAGGACTACTTTTCATTGTAGAATATTATTTTAACTAGACAAAGATGTGTTATATTTCTATATACTGCAGAATATTGCTTTAACTATGTAAAGGTGTATAGCTTTCATTATGTTGTATTTGTTTAATTATGAAAAGTTGTTTTACCTTGCCTGCCTAAAGCACCTGATTGGTCTAATAAGGGCTGAACGGCCAGTAGCTGAGCAGAGAAAGGATAGCCAAGGCTTGTAGACAGAGAATAAATAGGAGGCGGCGTCTAGGCACAATAAAGAAAAGAAAACTGGAGAAAAAGGAGGAGAGAATAAGGGACACACCCAGGGCAAGAAGCCAGGCAGATGCCAGCCAACCAGACATGGAAAAGTAGTGAAAGTAAGTCATACAGAAGTAAGAAAGGTAACAAACCTCAAGTAAAAGGTTGATAAAGAGAAACAGGTCAATTTAAGTCAAATGAACTAGCCAAAAAGGAGCCTAAACTAGGCCTAGCATTCAAAACTAATAATAATAATAGCTTACTCATGGTTTTTGGTCTCTAACAGTCTTGGAAAGTCCCAATTCTCTTGCTCTGCCATCTACAATACACACAGCTTGTCTCTAAGACTCAGGCCAGCTCCACTCCACACCTGCTTCTATCCTTGGGGCTCATCCCATGACCCTGGCATCTCCAATATCCTATGGTCTCCTCAGCAACTGAGGTTGAGCTTCCAATAGAGGCTTATCTTGGCCTTTGAAGATGCCAAACATCAGCTTCTCCCCATGACACCTCAATCCTAGGGTCTCCATTGCAACTGAGACAGAACCTTTATCAGTTGCCTCTCTTGGCCTCTCTTCTAACTTGCCACTCAGTGCCAAAGCTCAGCTGCTCTCCACGACCCTTTCATGCCTTTAAAGCAGGAACCATGTAGGAGGCGATTCAGCATTGCAAAGTTCAGGTGCCAGCTTAAGGTACAGCCTTAGCTCCCTCTGCAACATAATTTCTGTGTGTTGACCCTGAGGAAATACTTCTCAGAAGATCGCATCTCAATAATGCTGGTCTCTTACTGATCACTGATCTCTTGCTGATTAGCTGAATTTTCAGTCCCCTCTGGCCAGCATCCTTTATCCCAGCAATCTTTTCAGGTTTAACTTCTGAAGACTGTTCTTTCAAGTATGTCATACAAACAGCCTTGATAGAATCTTTTAGGGAGGGATGCTTGAACTTTCTGCTGAAACTTCACAAGTCAGGCCTTATAATCCTCATTTCTCTCAGCATCTTTATCACCCAACTTCCCACACAATGCCCAGTGGACTCTCAGTACCCAGTGGCTTTTCCATCCCAAAGCTCCACAATCCTTCCCTAAATAACACAACAAGGTTCTATCATAGCAAGACCCTATTCACCAGTTTCTGTCCTGGTTTGTTTTCTGTTGGTGTGAGAAAACACTGACAAAAATAAACTTGGGGATAAAGGGAGTTTATTTCATCTTACAGGTTATAGTCTGTCATCAGCTGAGGTCAAGACCAGAACTCAATGTGTGAGCTTGGAGGCTAGAACTGAAGCAGAGGCCATGGAGAAATGCTGTTGGCTGGCTGGCCTCCCAATCCTTCTTACATAACCCTGGCCTGCCTGCCTAGGAATGGTATTGCCCACAATGGTCTGGGCCCTCCTTCATTACCTAAAATTAAAAAAAAAATGCCTCACAGACTTTGCCAAAGACCAATCTGAGCAAGAAAATTCTTCAGTTGAATTTCCCCTCTTCTCAGGTGTCCCAAGGTCTGTGTCAAACTGACAGCTGGCCCTAACTATGACATCATGACAACTCAGATGTATCCTCCAGAAGTTTCAGGACAAGAAATAGGCAAAGGCTTCATTTATACTGTCCCCTTAATTTTGGCTGAACTAATTGCCAAACTATAGAGCTAATAATCATTTAATAAGTCTCTTGAGAAGGCAGAGATATGCACTCTCAGCCTTAACAATACATCAGCGTAGAATCTGGACTCTTAATGGTAATAGGCTTTCTGCCTCCCAATAATAAGTTTCTCCACTGATGCAATAAGCCAGATCAAGCCAAACTGAAGCAGTATAACAGGTGTATTAAGCAAAGCAACTCCCTGACTGGTTCTCATGTTTCAGAGATTGAAGTCAAAAGAGCTGCACCCCAAACTAAAGCAGGGAGATTTTATAGGCTGTAGGTGAGGAGTGATGATATGTCCACCACAAACTGGGTTGGTACCCACGTATGGTCAAAAGCTGAGCGCTTAGGCAGAAACTTGAGTGGCTGCCAACTCCAGGGGAGGATGTAATAGCCATCAAGACTGCAGAACTGGGCTTTTCATCAGACTCTGAGTGAGTGGGGTTTGGAAAGAAAGAAAGAAATAAAGAAAGAAAGAAAGAAAGAAAGAAAGGAAGAAAGAAAGGAAGGAAAGAAAGAGACGGGAATGGGACTTTCAGATCATGCAGGGGTGATCTGGAGGCTCCAACCAAACAAATGATATTTAAGTTCTATTACCAGCTTTATCTGAGGGCAACCAATTGCATTAATATACTAAAATATCTCAATGGGTGCTGGAGCGCTATCATCCCGCTCTGCTGGGGCTCTGTCTTAGTCATTTTCCATTGCTCTGATAGAACACCATGATGAGGCAACAGAAGGAAGGCTTTGTTTGGGTTACAGTTCCATAGGGTGAGATTTCCACCACCAACAGGCAGGGAGCATGGCAGCAGGCATGGCAGGCATGACACCGGAGCAGCAGCTGAGAACTCACATTTGAACCCACAAAAAGGAAACTGAGAGCACACTTGGAATGGCATGAGTCTTTTGAAACCCCAAACCCCACCCCCAGTGGCACACCTCCTCCAATAAGGCCATATTTCTTGATCCTTCCCAAACAGTTCCACCAAGTAGGAACCACATATTGGAGAACATATGAGCCTATACAGGCCAGTGTCATTGAAACCACCACAGGCCCCAAGCTCTTAAACTGAGAGACCAAATTGCCTTGAATTTGTGGAAGTTTTATTACACATTTTCCATAATATCACTAGTAGGACAAGAGGACTTTTATCATTTAAAGGGACCTAGGTTTTTAAAAGACTGAGAAATTGCAGCCAAAAGCTTGGTTTTTTTTTTTTTGTTTTGTTTTATGTTGCTGCTTTTTCTCAGCTGTTTGTTCTCTTGAAATGTTATGAAATGTTGACAAGGATGAGTACAGAAAGCATGGGAATTACTTAGTAGCTGTGTGTTACCCCATATAAAAACCTCTCTCTTAGATAAAACTGATATAGGAGGGTCTTCTTTCTATGTGTTGCTTTCGTTGGTCAAATAAAGAAACTGCCTTGGCTTTTTGATAGGTGGAGTAGACTGAACAGAATGCTGGGAGAAAGAAAGCAAAGTCAGGCAGATGCCATGGCGGATGGACACTGGGTTAGACTCATACCAGTAAGCCACAGTCAAGTGGCAATACAGATTATTAGAAATGGGTTAAACTAATATGTGAGAGTTAGCCAATAAGAGGCTAGAAATAATGGGCTAGGCCGTGTTTAAATGAATACAGTTTCCATGTAATTATTTCGGGTGCAAGCTAGCCAGGAACCGGGCGGCAGGAACGCAGCCCGCCACTCCTATTTACAACATAAAACATGTGAGTATTTTTTTTAAAAAAAAAAATTACAGAATTATAGCATAACATTCTCGTGTGTGTGCCTGTGTGTTTGTTTCATGTATGTGTCCATGTCTGTGACATAGGTATATCTTCATATAGATATGTGCATTTCTGAATGCACGTTGGTAGCCGAGGTTGAGGTCCAGGGTTCTTCCTTGAGCATTCTTGGCTTAATTTTTGAGATATTTTCTGTCATTTATCCTAGAGCTCATTGATTCAGCTGGGGCTGGCGGCCAGTGAGCTCTGCTCCCCAGCACTGGGGGCTACAGAGGCACACAACCACATCAGGCTTTTTAAATGGTTAATGGGAATCTAAACCCAAATACTTGTGTTCGCAAGGCAGGCTTTTTACTCATTAAACCATATTCCCAACCCCTAACATTCTCATTTTTTCATTTATGCATTCTTGTATTGCAATAAAGGAGCTAAGCTGGCTTATACCAAATATAAACATGACTACATTTGTATAGGGGTAAAAGAACAGAAAAAAAAAACAAAGCAATTATATGTGAGAAACACATAATGAGAAGAAAAACTGATGGATAAAAAATTAGGCACATGGAAAGTTATTATTCCATTTCCATTTCCACAAATGGTTTTGAAAGAGATACTACAATTTCTCAGCATCAGAAGTGGCTACAGCTGTATCTCTAAGGAATTAAGCTCATCTGTTCGGCACATATCACAATCAATGAGCACTTGAAGACGCTGCAGCTGCTGAAGACCCCTGGAACGGAAGACTGCATCTGTGAGGAAGATTCCACAACCCAGAAAGGAAATGAAAAACACTCTTTGTAGATGGATTAGGAAATAACTCTATAACGCTGGCATTGTATCAAGACAAGCATAATTTTTCAGTTAAAAAAAGAATAGGCATGCTTGCCCATGAGACCCTTAAATTCATTTGTCTTGTTTCCCAGAACAATCATGAAGAAGGCTTCTGCTAAAAGCAGAGCCTTCTGGGAGCCTTACCTAGGGAAAGAGCCTTAACACTCAGTTTGGAGCTGGCAGCAAAGCCCCATAGCTCGGCCACTGAAGGTAGGGGACTCAGAGGCCAGTGAGAAAAAGAGGCGGAAATCTAATAGAGTCTAGACATTGAGAGGTCACAGAAAGACAGAGAAACCATAATCTTTTCCCACACAAAACTGTGATTATGTTTGACTCTTAAATGCCCTCCATGGGCTGATATTTTGAGCCCTTGGTCCCCAAAATAGTTTACATAGCTATTTTGAAGTCTGTGTGTCTCGTTTAAGAAGTGTGGGCTACCCAGTGGAAGCATGTTACCAAAGGTGAACGATTAGTTATTCATGGTTCTAGATTGTTTTCTGTCCACATGTGTAGGTAGAGTCTGGTAAAGCCTTTCTCTGCTATCCTGCCATCCCCGCATGATGGACTGACTGAACTCTGCTCCAATCCCATGCGTCAAAATAAACATGTCTTCCCTGGCATTGTTCCTGTCAAATATTACACTCTTAGAACAAACATAGCTCAAAGTCCAGTCTACAAACATGTGAATTCATGGGATGCATCCACCACAGCTGGAAAATACGGACATTGAGGGACCTGAGAGCTGAACCCTTCCTCAGCTTACACATGGGCCAGGCAACAGTTGAAGAAGCATACCTGAAGCATCTGGAATATAATCTCTCTTCATGTTGAAAAAAATGCTGGGGGAACCTGTAAGGAGTCAATCTCAAATTTTACACCTGCTCTGCCTACCCAGAGAGCCACTGTCACTCAATCGTGGTTTCCATGTGATTCAGGGGCACTTGGAGACAAGGGAAAGAAACACATAAACCAGGTTGCAAAGCATCGGGAGCTTAAAGACAGGGTAGTGATGGCCAGGCATCACAACGCAAATGCCCCATGCAGACATGGAATAAGGTAAGACAAGGTTCTCATTCCATGGGGAGCAAACTCTGGCAGTATGCAGAGTGAAAATGTACCCACATTAAAGAGAAAGGCACAGAAGTATTAAACTAAATGGTTCCTCATGGGAGACGGACACAGCAAGAAACAGTGGGTGCCTATGGCCCCTCTGCCTCCCTGACTGGCTTTTAACTAAAACAGTGCTATTCCTAGAAAAAGGACCTGGATCAAACTAATTTACCCAGTTATAGTTGATATCTTTTTCTCTCTTCCAGCTTTTTGATGAGATGAACCAGCACATCCATATAATGACCCATGAATTTTCACATGCATACATTTGTGCTACCACCAGCATTTCAAGGGGGTCTCCACCCCCAACCCAATGCCTCCTGGGACTGCTCTATTGACACTTTAAACATTTTTATGGAAATCAAAGAAGTCACATCTATATAGAGGTGTTCATAGAACACCTATATATTAAGGGGAGTTCATAGAAATTCTACAAGAGCTAAAGAATCGGTCTTGAAAACCAGAAGAGAGGTAGTAGTAGACTACGGTTGCCCTCCTAGACAATCTGAGGGTCACAATGTCACCACCACTACGACAAAATCATGGATGACAACAGCACCAGTCACAGCCACCGAATTCTCAGTATGGTTGGTCAACACTGCTGAATCAGTTTGTCTCTTCTTTCCATTTATCTTCGATTGCCGTCCCTAGGTCCAAAGGCTTAAGCAGGAACATCAGGGCTGAGTTTGCAGGGGGAGCACAAGAGGGAACATTTGGTTTCTGTAGTGTACAACCTACTCTACTTCCTACA
Source organism: Myodes glareolus (assembly GCF_982192425.1). Taxonomy (NCBI): domain Eukaryota; kingdom Metazoa; phylum Chordata; class Mammalia; order Rodentia; family Cricetidae; genus Myodes; species Myodes glareolus. Next base: position 12,611,122 of record NC_142034.1, read on the forward strand.
AGCCTTCAAATGAATACACTGCTCGATGGCAGTGCTAAAAGATTGTGTTCAATTTTAAAAAGCTTGTTTTTGGCCCCGCCTCAACATAAGGGGAGGAGCTTGGTCCTGTCTCAACTTGGTACACACCATGCTTTGCGCAAGTTCATGGGAGGCCTGTTTCTTTCTGAACAGAAATGAAGAGGAGTGGAGGGGGAACAGGGTAGATGGGAAAAGGGAGGGAGGAAAGGAAGGAAGGGAAAATGGGAAATGGTTGGTATGTAAAATAAATAAAAAACGTTATTTAAATAAAATAAAATTTAAAACCAACAAACAAGAAAAGAAGACCTGCATGATAGTTCGGGGTGGGAGGAAGGCCCTTGTTTGGAGCACAGAAAACTTCAGAGAATGAGAAAGATGACTCATAGTGAAAGAGAGACAGTCCCTTAAAAGACAACTTCTTAGGAGAGAACATCTGGCTAAGAGTAGTTCTGGAAGGGTTTGTCAGAGAAGACGGTCTCTCAACAACAAAGAGTACATCAGATTTAATAGTGTTTTTTGTTTCACACATTGGTGATAGAACACTTGGGAGGCTGATTATTAGAGATCCTTATGCATGTCTTGATGCTCATCAGTTATTATACTTCTTAAATATTTGAAATAGTCAGCCTTTGTGCAAGATTGTTTTTGCGTACCTGAATAAAACATTCTAGACCAAAATAAAGCCACCTAGATGCTAGCTCTTTATGCAGAGACTCTACTAATTTAATAATCCTTGTGTTTCCCCAGGATAGCCCACATCCATGAACTGACCGATTGGAAATTAGTTGGCCATATCTACTTGTAATGGTTTTGATCAATTTGCTGGTTACTTTTGAAGCACCCCAGCACTTCAAGCTTCTTCCTGTACATTGGCCTGGCTGGTGGCCCACCTTCTTCTCATCCCCGGTGACTTCCTTCAAGATGGCAGTCTCTGGAATCACCAACACTTCTGTTGGTACCCAGGTTCCCTTCGAGCCATACTCTAGGGGCTTCCCTCGTCTTTTTCCTCAAATATAAACTGGTCATATCCAAATGGATTTTTTCAAAACATCAAATATTTGCTTCAGTAAAAAATATTTTGCAACTTGGTTAATTTGCCAAATGATACTTTCAAAGTCGAGAGAGAAACCTGAAGTATCACAAGCAGGACCAATATTAGAGACAAATGAGATAAAATATTCATAATACCCTTGTTTGGGACTTTGGAGTTGAGGCCATGAGAAACCACACACACTTTATTTTGTGTCTTTTACAAATCAGGAAGGGAAAAGCCCAATTCTAAAGAACTACAAGTTTTGATAAATGCTGGGCTCTTACATAAACCACCATAGAAAAGGTAATTAAAACAAATAGCTATTTTTCTTTTTGCTTATTGTAGGAACTTTGGCCTGTGAAGAACAGTTTTCAGCCCCCTGTCCTGGGATGCCCTTGAGAAGCTCTCCTAAATATACTCAAGATTTTAATTGAGCAGGAGAATAATAAAGCCACACAATGTTTTCACTGTTACCCTAATTACTCAATTAAAGTCTTTATGTAGAATCTTCAGAGAATAAAGAGAAGGAAAATAATAATCATGCAAGCTTGCATCCCACCCAAAGATCTCACCAATGAAATTTGTTATGAGGAAGCCATGATGCAAGGCAGACTCTAAACCAGGTAGAGCAGCAAAGCCATCTTGGTCTTTGGATTATAAATATTTAAAGAGTTCCTCCTTTTCCCCCTTTGAAGTGGTAAAGCATTTTTCCCCAGCATGATGTATGGGACAGGCAGCGCTTGCTTTTTCTCAGCACCTCTCTCATCTTTATTCATAGTGGAAATCCATCTTAACATATCTTTCTTTCCAAATAATCTCGATTATGACTCAAAAAGGGGAAGACCAGGGAAGCTTGATACTTAATTCGTGAAAGTAGCATCTTATATATTACACAAGTAAATATGTATATATGTGTGCATATGAGTGTATGTATAATATATTCTTACATATGTAAAATATAAATATATAGAGAGAAAAGAATAGAGAAAAATTAATAAATTAATAATGTATACCCATTTCAGTGGGTATACATGCTTGTGTGTGCAGCTGCCCCCACAAGTGTGAGAGCATGTAAGTGGAGGCTAAAGGCTGGCATGATTATCTTCCTCAGTGGCTCTCCACTTTGTTTTTCTTGAGGTCTAGCACTGAACTTGAAGCTCACCTATTGGGCTAAACCAACTGGCCGGGAAGCCTCAGTCCTTCCCTTACCTCCCCAAGCACCGCTAGCACACACTAGAATACAGGTGCTCACTACCCACCCAGCTTCTTTCATATGGCTGCTATGAATCTGAACACAAATTCTCATGCACTTTACTGACTAAGTCATGTTCCCTGCCCTTTTAGTCTGTGTGTACGGGTGTGGGTGTGTCAGGGAAGACAGGGCATACACGTTCCTGTGTGCACAGGTACTTTTTTGAGCATGTATATAATAAAAATAAAATTTAGAGAACTTTATACTTTATGAAGAATTTTACTCTTTTACTCCAATACCATTCTCCTCCAAAGAAAGTGAACTGATTAATTAGCTGACAGCAGAATTATCAACGAAGAACTGTTAAATGGGCCAAATAACTCTCAAAATGAGATTGACTTAGAGCATAATACTCAATCAAGACTACGTATACTCCACTTGTCACACACTGCCTGGGCAATTAGAGTAAGGCAGATATTTTAAATAATGGTAAATGATTAACATAATCTTAAGTAAGAACTCCAGGGGTTGTGAAAAAAAGAATCACAGGTAGAGTCTGAATCTGTGGAGGAAATGCCCTTGCAAGTTTCTCCTTGAATTTGTTTTTTGGTTTTTCTGCCTGGTTTAGGTAAAGGAGGAGAAGCTCAGTAACCTTACACAAGAAGGGAGACTAACGTTTCAGAGCACAGGGTCCCTCAACTCAGGGACCCATCCAATGGGAAAGCAGCTGACAAACCACCAAACAGTTATCATTCACCTTCCGTTGCTGAGCGTCTGAACCTTTCCAGCAGTTCTTGAATTACTAGAAAATAAAGTGAAAATGATTATTTTCTTCCTTTTGAAATATTCTTATAACAGCAATTTTGCACACAATTTCAAAATTCTCATTCTACCAGTCTGCAAAGGCACACATCAGGTTTTCTCACATCTGCCGGGAGGGTTTTGGGTTCTTTACTTTTTAAAAATTAATTACATAAATCCCCAAATTTTGTCTCCCGGAGCTTCATCTGACCATTATTAGTGAGTCCAAAGTTAAGAAGCATTTAAACCAAATAAATAAATGCAAACCAGAAAAGGGCTCCTTTGAAGAAATTGGGGCTCAGCTATTTAAAATGTTCATTAAATTTCATAATAATTATCCCAGATAATTGAGGTTATTCAAAAACACGCACAAATTGTTAACTCACCATATGGTAAGTGAGTTCATTGTGGTACCTGCATAATAAGTGGGCACAGAATGACAGCAGGCTAACAATCATTTGGCATCCTTGGTGTGCACTGCGGTGAGTGAGGGCTGAGATCCCAGGTAATGCTGCAGATTTTAGGAGGGTCTTAGCAGATCCAAGAGTGGGAAGCTATACTGTACAAAGAAATCTTGGTTGTTACCCCATATGCAAATGCCAGTTATGTCTCTGTGTGTGGGGATGGGTGTGTGTGTGTGTGTGTGTGTGTGTGTATCAAACCCAAGGCTTTGCATATGGCTTGCAGATGTTTTACCCATAAGCCAAATTCCCCAGCTTTCAATTATGCCTAATTTTAAAAGCTGTAGCACTGTACTAAAAGTTAACTATAACACATGAAAGAATTTTTCAATGAGATTCTTAATCCACAAAGCTTTGACTATTTCATTTTAGAATAGTATATGTGTATGTCGCTGTTCACACCTCTCCATTGACTAGACCACATATTCATTCACTAACTGAAGCTTTATTGCATCATTACTACATGGCATATTCTAAGCACACAGAGATGGATGTATGTATTTTCTACTTTGAAGAAGCACAACTAAACAGAAGAGATGGAAACAAATTGGATGATTCCAGTAAAATATTATAAGTCCCTGAATGTGAATTGTGTATTAGAGAATCAAAGAAAAGGGAATTAAGAGAACTTTTGGGGAATTTTCTCCACAATGGCTGCTATTATCTTTATCTCCTAGCTGACCATGATATCAAAGGGAAGTATAGACATTAATAGATGTTATTAAATGGATGGATAAGTAGTTTGGCTAATAAAGAGCTTGCCACACAAGCAAGAGGACCTGAGTTTGAGACCCAAAACCCATGTAAGAAAGCTGGGCATGATGGTATGTGTTTATAACCCCAGCAACAGGGAAGTGGAGTCAATCTTTGGGACTCGGTGACCAGTCAGCCTAGGTAAATAGGTGAGTTATAGGCTAATGAAGAGACCTGTCTTATAAATAAATAAGGTGATGGTGTGTCAAAGAACAAAACACAAGAACATAACTATATGTACACCCACTCCTAAACAAAAGCAAACATGCACAAAGGTGTGTGTGTGTGTGTGTATATATATATGTGTGTGTGTGTGTGTGTGTATATGTGTGTGTGTATACCATTAATGTGATATCATAGCTCCTAACCTAAATTTTAAAAATTCATATAAAAGCTTTACTTTCAATTTTTTTAAGAGAAATAGCTCAGGATAAAAGTATCAAGACAAGATTTTAGACTCTGGTAAAGTAGTATTACTGCCATTGCATTTTCTCGCTGGGTTTGCAAAGTTACCTACTAGCTCCAACACTGTGTGGTTACTTCCATTATTGTGAATTGATGGATTCACATCTGACTAACTTTCTCCTTAGTTTATTCTCTCTCTCTCTCTCTCTCTCTCTCTCTCTCTCTCTCTCTCTCTCTCTCTCTCTCTCTCGGATCTCCAGGCTAGTACTCCCTTGTACTCGGTTCACAGAAGACACCTATTGCTCCTTCGACTTGTAACCCAGCTACACGTGAGATGTGGATTGTAATTCATGAAGGAAGAGAAATGTGGAACACTTGCAATTTTATGGCTTTCTTTTTGGACTCAGAAGTCAATTACGGCTAAATATTATCTCTGTCCCACAAGAAAGTCATGAGCTACTTAGCCCCTGACTCCTAAACGACAATAGTAAGCAACTATCATCTTGGGACTGAGCCCTGATTTTCTGGACCAGCTTGAAAGGGAGGAGGAGGCTGGTGATTGCCTTGAATCATGCTGCTTGAGTTAATATTTTGGTTGTCTCTTTATTAATGTGGGAACTTACAGTTGTGGTCACTCTCAATAGATTAGATATCAGCACTGTTTCTTATTAAGTTGTTGATTCCTTGCAGCTGTTGAAAATTTTCAAATTAACATCAGAGAAACCCAAGCTCCCCCAGTAATATTTTTCTTCTTGAGTACCGCACATAAATAATAAATCAACTCACATCCGCAGACAATTTGGCGAGGTGGAAATTATCAAGATCAACTTGATGTCATTCTCACTAAAGGGGTTGGCTGGACAAGAGATCATGCTATCTTCCTTCAAAATTAACATTAAGAATGTTTTGCTTTGTATGGCACAGTGGCGCCCTGCCTGTGATCCCAGCAGGTGGGAGTCTGAGATGGGGGGGGGAACAGAAGTTAGAAGCCAGGGAAGGCTATGTATCAAGTTCAAGGCCAGGCTGAACTGCACACTGAGTAGTGAGATCTTGTCTCAAAAAGACAGAAAAGAAACAGGAACAGCAAAGAAATATTTTTATTTTGTGGTGAGAGGATGTGGATCACGGTGCAGAGAGAAATGGCACAGCCAAAGGGGTGCTGTTGTTTGTCATGTTCTATAGACTGCAGAAACAAGAAAATGGAGTTAAAATGTGCTGCAGGCAAGAGCTGACAAAATGGGGCAAGTAACATTCCATCATGGATTAAAGAGGCACTCATGGGATTAGATTGTAGGTAATGGCTTCTGGTGGAGAGGAGGGGGGGTTATTTTTATTCCCAGTGGGCATAACCACTGGTAGTTTGGCCTTGCTACAGTAAATAACTCCCCGGCCACGTTCAGGTAAATAACAATGATTAAAGTCAATGGGTCACAAAAATACAAAAATCAAGCCAAAACACGTGAAAGTAGGAATGGAAACTCATTGGAAGAAGAGGGGTTCAGAGGAATGAGGGCGAGGTGAGAAGGAGCAGTAAATGAGAAAATGACCAAGACACATTATATAGGTGTTAGATCAAAGTCTCTCCCTCTCTCTCTCTCTCTCTCTCTCTCTCTCTCTCTCTCTCTCTCTCTCTCTCTGACAAAGTGCTGGTGAGAAAACAAGCTGGGCCTTGCAGCTGCAAGATAAGTGTATGGTCCCACCTGGTGCCTCTGTGCACATCTGTCCTGGGCTGAATTACACGGCGTGAATCTTCCCTCTGCCTTCTGGAAACTTACAAAGTCAGGCATCCCCTACAAATGGAGGTGAGTACTGGTAGACTTTTCTTCAGACAGCCCCACCATCACTGGGCTACTATCTCTCCTAATGTAGCTTCATGTGGGAGCCAGAACCTTAATCTCCTCTTCAGGGAACCCTCTCCCGATAAAGCTCCCTTTGAGGCAGCTTTGTGTCAGCTCCTTTCCCGAACCAACTTCTTGGTTTTATTTTTTTATTTCTAGCAATGTATCCATGAAACTGTCAATGACCAGTTTTTAAATTACTATGAATTTTGAAAAATACTTCGGGATGCAACATAATTAAATATAAATTTTTATAATTAGGTCAGTTGACCAAGGTTCCCTGCAAAACCTTTAAGGGAACATATCTATTATGTGCTGCTTCCTTTTGCTCCAAAAATAGTATGTGGTGGCCATTCTGGTATCAATATTCTCCGAGTTAATTGCCATGTTCCCTCTGTGGTTTGGACTTCTTCCATGGGTAGCAATTATGAATGTCCCAGTTATGACCCTCATGCACATACAGCAATGATGAATGGCTCAATAACTGTCACCATCCGTGTGTCACAATCATGAATGTCTGAATAATGAGCCTCATTCAGATGTGGCAATCCCGAATGGCTCAATAATTATGCTAATCTGCATGGACAGGTTAATCATAATCCTTGTCTACTGTGTCTGTGCCTATACAACTCTAGTGTATGAGTAGCCCTGCTCTTGAGGCATACCTCAGAATATCAGTGCAGCTGTGATGTCAACAATAAGGTTGAACAGTTCCAACTCTAAGAGTGCCAAGATAACTGTTCATGGAAGTTCTTCCTGTGAAGCCTTGAGAGAGACGATGCACCAAACATCTTAGAACAAAGTTCTCATAATTCTTCTTTACAACCCGTCTATTGCCTTCTGTTTTCTTCCTCCATCCTACAACCATAGCCAGTGGCACATTCTAGATGTCATTATTCTCAGACGACATCTGCTGGTGTTCCAAAGCACCATGGACAATTTAACTAGATGTCCCTGCTTCATACAACAAAGACCACTGTCCACCCAGTCCATAATCAGTACAAAAAAGGACAAGGTGAGAAGCAACACAAGGTTCACAGTTGCCACCAGAGTTTTTTCCATGAGTGGTAACTGTCCTAGTTAGGGTTATCATTGCTGTGATGAAAGGTCCTGGCCAAATCTACTAATGGAATAAGAGGTTTATTTGGCTTATGCTGACTAAGGATTTCGTTTCACCCAGTCCCACAGTTGTTCTGTCCCAAAGAAACACACAGAGGTCTACATCAATCATAAACTGGTTCACTTATTAGCTCAGGCTTCTTATTAACTCTTTCTTACATCTTAAATTAACCCATAATTCCTGTCTGTGTTAGCCATGTGAATTGGTACCTTTATCAGTGAGGCATTCTCATCTTTCTTCCTTTGCATCTGGGTGATAGCTGCAGACTGACCTTTCCTCTTCCCAGAATTCTCCTCTTCTGGTTGCCCCGCCTCTGCTTCCTGCCTGGTCACCCTGCCTATACTTCCTGCCTGGGTTACTGGCCAATCAGTATCTTATTAAAACAATACAATATAAGTGAGAGGATAAATGTCCATTGTCCCACAGCAAGCTTATGCCTCCAAATCTCTGTTCATCATTTAAGGAAGTCAGGACAGAAATTTGAAACTGGACAGAAACACGCAGATAGGAGCTGCTGCAGAGGCTATGGAGGCGTGCTGCCTACTTGCTTGTTCAGTGCATGAGGCTAGATGTCTCAGCTGGTCTTCAGTATATGCCAGAACAGCAAAGAAGTAGACTCTAATGCCAGTGAAGGAATGGACTTGCTATCAAGAGCAAGCAGGCAAGGAGAACAAGCTTCCCTTTTCCATACCCCTTGTATAGATTGCCAGAAAATGACATGGTCCAGATAAAAGTGGATCTTGTCTCAAAAGATCTGAGTTAAAGGTTTATCTTCCCACCTCAAAGATCTGGATTAGAAGTGGGTCTTCCCACTTCAAACGATTTAATTAAGAAAAATAATCGCAGGTATGCCCAGCCATTTGGGTTTTAGTTAATTCCAGATGTAGTCAAGTTGACAACCAAGAATAAATATTATGATAACACAATGGGGGTCCCAGATTTGTAGCTCCTTTGCTGTTATATCTAAGCAAATGTTTTCATCAATAATTATAATGGAAGGTCTGGCATGGTAGCTTACATTTGTAACCCCAGCACTTGGAAAATTGAAGCAAAAAGATCACAAAGAGTTTGAGGCCAGCTTGAACTATATAGTGAGTTCCAGACCAACCTGTGCTTCAGACTAAAACCTGTCTCAAAAATCAATAAAATAAGAAATAAATATAACTATAAGAGAAGTCATTAAGAAAATAAGGCAGCCATAGTTCTTTTGAAGCTGGAGCACTGAGAAGAAACTGAGGTAAAGAAAGCCTACAAAATAATTGATTTTCTTTAAGGCACCAAAACTACCTTAAAGAAACAACTCTCATCCCACCATATTGCTGTCATGGGTATTGCATTTTATCTCTGGAATGTTCTAAGAACAAACTATCTCTCATAAGAAAGCTACAATCAAGAGATAGACTTTTAGGGACTGGAGAGATGTCTCCGTGGTTAAGAGCACTTGGCTGCTCTTTTAGAGGACCTGGATTCAGTTCCCAGCACCCACATGGAGGCTCACAGCCATTGGTAAATCTAGCTCCAGAGGATCGGACACCCTCTTCTGGACTTCTCAGGGACCATGCACATGCTTCATGTACAGACATACATGTCAAAACACTCACACACATAAAATATTTTTTAAAAAATAGATTTCACATATCAAAAATGTATTTATATAACAGGATTAGGATTACCTCTTATGGACTATTCTTTCCCTTCTTCACCTGGATTAAAACATCGTTACCAGGAGTCAGCAGGCGCATCAGTTAAGATCACTTGCTGCTCTCCCAACAGAGCAAAATTCAGTTTCTATCATCTGTGTCACAAATACCTGTAACTCTAGCTCCAAAACATCTGACCCTTCTTCTGGTTTCCCTGGGCATCTGTACTCACAGGCACATGCACACATACACATAATCAATCAATACTAAAATGAAATCTAAAAATAAACAGTGCTTGCTACTTCACCAAAGGACCTGTGTTCACTTCTTAGCTGTTATGTTGGGTGGCTCACAACAGATTTTAACTCCAGTCCAAGGGAATCCAATGTCCTCTTTTGACCTCTCAAAGAGGAGGCACCTGCACATGAGTTGTGCACATATGTGTGTGTAGGCACATTCAAAATAAAAATAAATTTCAAAAGAATCTCATTAACATAGAACTGTGTGTCCTTCTTTAATGTTGTTGTAGACTCGGAGAAAATATTGTTAAATACTACTGCAGAATTTCTCCCAGATTGTACTAAATTACATTCTTCTTCAATATACTGTTCTGTGAGTGACTAGTATTTGGGTTTGACTTTGTCTTAGTTAATTCATTACTGCTGTAATGAGACACCAGTAGCAACTTATGAAAGAAAGAGTTTACTTGGGGCTAGAGTTTCAGAGGGTTAAATCCATGATGACCGTGGTGGGGAGCAAGGGAACAGACTGACTATGGGGGCCATTCTCATTCAAACCACCAAGGACTTGTATGTCTAACTATCCATAGAATATTTCAACAGCTATCCCTCTGAAAAAAACTGACTTTCTCTCACGTAACCGCAATCAAATAATAATAGTCAATTTTCAACAAATAGTGTGACATATAGTATCAGCCTCACTCCAGGACAAGGTCTATACCCAGAAGCCTGTCAACACAAACTAGATTCCACACGTTTGTTTGTTTGTTTGACTCTTGGTTGGTTGTTTGTTTTAAGAAAGAGAGAATGGAATATTGAGTGGGTATGGAGGTAGGGGAAGTGTGAACATTCAGATATTCCCACTAACTGCCCTCAGGGTCTGAGTGACAGCAGAACACATCATCATCAGCCACCAAGATGCAACGCTATTCCAAGTCACACATTCTCCCTATGTACAAGTGATACATCCTCTTAATAAAAAAAAAAGTGACTTCTCTCCCCACTCTCTTGTCCTCTCCACTCTCACTCAGAGACAGCCTCTGCACCCCTCCCCCCAGAAACCTCTCACGGGAGATCTGTAGCGCAGTGTGATTTTGTAGTGCCCCTTGGCTCCAATCAGCCAAGGTATCTTCCGCCACTTCATTATTATGGGAGGATCTGGGAAGAGTTTAAGGAAGAAGTGAATATATGTGATTAAAATTTATTGCATGACATTCTCAAAGTATAAATAACTACATTATCTTCTTAAGTTTCACCAGAATTCCGTATTTCACAATAAAGTACCCTCCCTTCAGTGAAGTACTTGCTAGTAGTAGTTAATGGAATCTCTAACTGTACGCCCTTGCTGATCTTGTTAATGATTTGCACTGAATATCTATAGTTTCCTTCTTGGTTGAATTGTGAAGAAATCGAAGAGAGTGGGTTTTTATCCCGGTCTGTCTGATGAGTTCTGCGGCAGAAGGAGAAGTAGAAAAAGGCTTGCTTTGATGTTGGATTAACCTGGGTTTTAACCTTAACTAAGTTCATCACTTGTTATCTGAGCTCTAATAAGTTACTAAGATCAATAAACACTGTTGTAAACATGGCTGAACAGTAAGCATTGAATGCCTGTTTTGTACATCTCAGTGTTTGGAATCTGTCCCACACCCTTGGAGTCTGCCTAACAGTGAAGCATTTCAGTTCAGCTAGGCAGGCCATTTGTTTTGTCCATGTCAAACAATGTACCCAGCAGTATGCCGTTCGATGCTGCTAAAGATATTCTGTGCTCCAAGAGACATTGTACTGACTCTCACAACAACTGGGTAGGTGAGCAGAATGTGAGGTGGAAGCAGAGGATGACAGGACTATCGGATTCCCTCTTCATCACAAAGCTATGAAGAAACCAGTCTTAGATTCTAAATCCCCTGAAATTCAAGAAAGGGCAAAAGAATGTAGAGAATTAATATATAATGAGTGCAGAGGTTCAGTTCTCTGAGTTAAGAACGTTCTAGAGATGGATGGTGGTGACAGTTGCCCCAAAATGTGAGTAACCAAAGCCACAAAACTGCTTTTAGAAATTTTTAAAAATGGTAAATTTTATATGTACTTGCCAGAATTTTAAAATGTTAATATATATAAACATATATATAATGCCTATAACATACATGTATGCTCAGCTGTGATAGCTACATGCTGCCTCCTTTCCCCACCATGATGTGATATGGTGTGATATAATACGATATGGTATGATATGATATGATATGATATATGATATAATATGGTCTGAAGAGATCATCACAACAAGATTTCATGAGACCCAACTTTGTCAAGGACCAAATCATTCCATAAAATATTCAAGTTTAATCCTTCACCTGAAAATATTTTTTCCTTCATTTCAAATTTTGAGGGATTATAAAGAAAATCAGATAGATTAAATACACTGGAATAAGTTGTTGACACAGTTCCCAGGCTCTAGCTCATTGAAACCTCAAAACAGCAAAGACTTTAAAAGGAGGTATCAGAGCCTCTATTTAGGAGCTGAGAGAATAACCAAAGTATTATGATGTTGGAGGAGTGAGCGACTTGTTTGTCCTGACCACCCAGAACCAAAATAACCACACAAAAACTATACTAATTAAAACACTGCTCAGCCCATTAGCTCTAGCTTCTTATTGGTTAACTCTTATACTAATTTAACCCACTTCTATTAATCTGAATATTGCCACATGGAAGTGGCCTACCAGCAAAGATTAGGCATGTCTGACTCTGGCAGCTCCATGGCATCTCTCTGACTCTGTCTCCTTCCTCCCAGAATTCAGTTCCATCTTTCCCACTTACCTAACTTCTGCCCTATCAAAAGGTCAAGGCAGTTTCTTTATTCATTAACCAAAAAAAGGAAAACACAGACAGAAGGACCTCCTACACCATTTCCCTTTTCTGTTTAAACAAAAAGGAAAGTTTTAACATAGTAAAATGCTAGCAGGAATTACAGTCACAATATTTATATCTAATTTATCTTTTATCATAACTAAGGAAAACTATATCTATAAATTCTTCAACTCCATCAAAGACTCCAGAAGGATATAATATCACTTAAGTAAGCAAGAAGTACATTGTAAGCAACTTTCAAAACTCTAGAATTGATAGAGATAACCACCCAAAGTTCTTTTGTACCATTGGGGCATCCATCTTCAGTCTACAGGCCCATAGTGTCCAGCAGACTTTTCTATAAAGCAGGAAATTTCAAAGACAGGTCTGCCTATATTTGCAGTTTTCTAGTCACTTTCTTCTGTATCCTACAGAATGCCTTTCAGACTCTTTCATGAAGCAGGATCCCCAAAAGATCATCTCGCCTTTAGGCAAGCTCAGCAGTCATTTTTCTGTGGAACCTGCATGTCCAGTTCATCTAACAAACTCCACAAAGAGCCTCTTTGATGCCCATCTTCCTCTTGGAGTAGCTTGGTACTGCCAGGAGCAAATGTGTCTCTTGTCATGAAAAGTCTTAAGTTCTTAAACATTTTAAATATCATATTCTGAAGATCTCTGAAATATTTGAAGAATACCTACCTATCTAAAATACATCTTTGTACACCTAGAAAATCTAACATGACTAAAAGCTTGACTTTATAGATGAGTAGCTATTAACTTATATTTCTTAATTATACATTACATTTTTTAGTGAGCTACACAAACACAATACCTTAATCAAGATCAGAAATACATATACATAAAACAAAATTGACCTTAAATTTGTATCAATAAACCAAGATTCATACCAGTGCAAATTATTCATATCTATATTATATCCCCTTTTAAATGTAAAGAAACATTTACAAACAATATTTGGAAATATGGGCAAGTTCTGTCCAAACTTCTTCCTGCTGTTTATTGGGCAAAGTAATTTTCTGAGGGGTGTTCAAGGCAACCTTTCAGGAGGTCTTGGTCCATCAAGCCATATTGGTCTGGAAGCAATCCACAGGTTCTAATCTTCTGTTGAAACAAAAGAACTTCTTTTCCAAAGCAGCATACACTTAGATTCAAATTTTGGAATCAAGATATCTTTATGTTGGTTTAACTTAGCAGTCCATACAATGAAATATCTCTCTGTACTTAGCTCATTCATAGTCAAAAAATTAAAAGATAATACAATAATATACATAATACAGACTATCTGTGAATTTTCCATTTTTATGTGGCTTATTTTTTTTACTTCTTTTGATCTATGACTATCTGTACTCTGTCTCTTTAAAGACTTTACCCTTTTTTTAAAGGCATTAACTTTATTTTATGACTCTCTATACTCTTTTTCATCTCTCTTCCAAGCCTATGTAATTTATCTAACACTGTGACTCATCTGAATTTGTCTTTATTGCATATCTATAATTATTTTCTTTCTAAAAGTGCTTCTTAAAATGCTAAGCACTTAATAATCTTAGTGGCAGCATTATTAGGCTACAAAAGGTACTGCCTACTTGCTGTGCCCATTCCAACATGGGGGAGCTGCTAGCTGCTTCTGAGAGCCACACGCACAGCCCCACTTCCAGCCACACAGCTGGTCCACATTGCCATTAAGCAAGCCATCACATGCTTCTCACAAATCCCATCCAAATACTTGGTCTCCCAAAAGAGTCAGAGGTTGCAGTGGCAGCACATACCAAATGGTATGGCCTTCTTGCTGCTGCTGCTGCTGCTGCTGCTGCTGCTGCTGCTGCTGCTGCTGCTGCTTCTGAGTCAGAAAAACCTCTCTTAAAGGAGCTGTTGCATGCCGCCAGCAAAGAACAAAAAGCTGTGTTAAACTTTGTATTTTTTTTGTCCAGAATTCCTTTTCAAGCCCTCTCAGGTTTTACATGGATTTAGTTGGCCACGTAAGCACCAATTTGTAGAAGGAGACGTTTGTTCATCCCAGTCACCCAGAACCAAAATAACCACACAGAATCTGTATTAATTAAAACACTGCTTGGCCCATTAGCTCTAACTTCTTATTGGCTAACTCTTATATTAATTCAACCCATTTCTATTAATCTGTATATCACCATGTGGCAGTGGCCTGCCCCCAAAGATTAGGCATGTCTGATTCTGGCTGCTCCATGGCATCTCTCTGGCTCTGCCTTCTTCCTAACAGCATTCAGTTCCATCTTCCCCACCTACCTAAGTTCTGCCCTATCAACAGGCCAAGGCAGTTTCTTTATTCATTAACCAAGAAAAGCAACACACAGACAGAAAGACCTCCCACACCATTATGAAGATTAGAAGAACTAAATACAACTAAATATACATCTTAGTCTTTTTCTATATGGAGAGTTTTATTCCCCGCTAACATAGACAGCTTTTGGTAAAATGAGTAATCAGGGGGAACTTTTCATTGACGTTCACCCCATGCCTCATGAGCGCAGCAACAGCCACGCTTGTCTGTGTGGTTCAGTTAACAACTCCTCAGTTCCCTGGGATTCCCAGAGGTGGCACAGATGTTTCAATTTGTAAAGCATGAGCTCTCTTCTAGCAAAAACAAAGACGTTCATTGTTTTCTCTGTGGATGACATTGTTTTGCTGTTATCATGCCTCAGTAACCATAGTAAACACTGCAATTGTGATGTACTTGGAGGAAACAATGATTTCATTCTAAAATATGCGAAATATCAGATTCAGGACACTTGGCAAGCCTATGCCACTGTTTAAGATCAGTTATCAAAGATGATACCACGTGGGTCTTTTTTCTCCCTAATTGTTCAGATTATCTTAAATTGAGAAATAAGTATTGTAGATATTGGGCTGTAAGAAGGTTCAGGGTGAAGAAGATTGCCACCAAGTTTGATGACCTGAGTTTGGTTCCCAGGATCCACACAATAGAAGGAGAGAAGAGAGAATTAACAATTAGAGTTATTCCCTCTTTTTTCTGTCTCTCTCTCTCTCTCTCTCTCTCTCTCTCTCTCTCTCTCTCTCTCCTCTCCTCTCCTCTCCTTCATACACACACATACACACAAACATGCATGCCTTGGCATGTGTGGGACTATACACATGCATATACCAAATAAACAAAATAAAAATGTAGCATGCAATTTTGAAATATATACCTTCGTGGAATGACTGGCTCAAGCTTATTAATATAACCATTACCTCACATACTTACCAGTTCCTCTGCTATTTGTTTGAGATTTATTGTCTATGTTCTCTCCAGTTGTAGTTAAGAATGCTAACAGAGGAAATAATGGAACAATATTGGGTTAAGATAAAGCATTTGGTAACTACACAAAGCCATTGCATGAGGGAATCTATCCACAATATTTGTTGTCAGCTGTCACATGTCATGGGTTGGGGCAGTTTTCTCATGATAAGAGAAGTCAAAGATACAAAGGAAGAATTTAAGAATCCATGAACTTAGACATGTTTTAAAGGCTATTTGTTTACATTGAAACCAATGAAACATCAGTACTCTGAAACTAACCAGACTGTAGGAGCCTGCTCCAACAGAATCAGCAGGGCATATCTGGGTAAAGTGTGTGAAGATTAAGGAAATGACAGATTGAAAGAAGTTGAGATGGAAAACACAGAATAGATCTGGGGGACTGCCAGCTTTCTCTGCACTGCCCCAAGATTATTTCAGATCCTTATATACAAAAAAAGAAAAGAAAGAAAAATGAAGAACAAAGCACAGCACAGACGGCCAGTCAGTATCTAGCACAAGATCATTCTTGCTTTGAGTAAGCAGTTTCCTGTCTATCAAGCACTTGCTGCCCACAAGCAGTTTTAGTTTCTACCTCGGTGTTCCTAAGGTCTGGCATCAGCAGTATTCTTTCTACTAGATAGAATTCTTTTCTTTTCTCACGGGCAAAATGCTCTTTCCCATGGCTTGATCAGAAGTTTCTCACAGCCCTCAAGGATACTGGAGCGAGCAGAGCAGGCAAGCTTGAACTTAAATGACTGTTAAGCCATAATGGACTCCAGATGGAAACTGAGTCGCTTGTGGGCTACCACACAAGGCCCAATGACCCAAAGACATCTCAATGAACTTCTGCACAACTGGAGCAGCCATTCAGGATGGAATCTGTGTAACTTCACATTGGATTTGGATTTGACATTTTTAGCATCAAATATGTTTTTTTGTTTTGTTTAGGTTTTGGTTTTGGTTTTTTGAGACAGGGTTTTTATGCACTTATCCACTACCAAAACTGAAAAGTTCATGACAGAGTTAGAATTAGAAAAGCAATTAGCTTTATATCCTCTTCCATAACTCATGTTTGTTACCTTCATGCAGTCCTTCCTCATCCCCTAATGTTTATTCTTCCTTGTTCTCTTTTCCACATGTCTCCACCCACATGCACATGTGTTCACATATATACATGTTTTATTGGCTGAACTTCACTTATGAGAGAGACCGTGCAATGATTCCTTGCTTCTTGAGATTATGTGACCTCACCTAATATTATACATTCTAAGTCAAATCCATTTTCTTGAGAATTTTGTGATTTCATATTTCTTTAGAACTGAATGGTATTCATATCTATCACAAATTTTCATTATCCATTTATCTGTTGGTGGGCAACTCAGTTTATTTCAATTATTTGTTATAGTGGATAAAGCAACAATAAACATGGGAGTGTAACTACCTCCACTGTAGGGTTTGGAGCACTCTGGGAATGCACCCAGGAAAGAAATAGTCATTTGGGAACTTTATAATGCCCAAAACATAGGACATTTAGCACTACTAAAATGTCTGTAGAAACATTTAGGGCTTCTTATAAAGGCCAATCTTTATTACTGAGTTGTGAATAACCTTAGTACAAAATATACTCAAAACCAATGGAATCAAAATGCAAATGATACCTAAGCTTTTTTTTACTATAAAATGGAATCCTGACCAAGTTGTCTAAAGAACATTTACATTTTTAATAAAATTTTATTTCATTTTAGTTCAATCAATTAAACTTCCAGGGCCTTCTTCCTGTGTTGTATCTACATCTAGTCTCTTGCTGGTGGTCCTACCTATTTTGGGAAGAAATTCATACTGCAGTCTCTGCACTTGGGTTTGAGCTCACTTGGGTTTGACTGTACCTTGTAAGGATGTGCACCTGTTGGCATTATATCAGGACATATTGGATCCCAGATGTTCAGATTACACAGAGGATCTGGAAATTATATCTACATTGATTGGCAAGTGCTTAGGACTCACGCTATCCAGAGACAAAAAAAAAATTAAAAAAAAAACAAAAACATGAGCACTGGGTGGGAATCATGGAGAAAAACACCAAAGCTGGGGAAAGATATGGGGTAATTTTTAAAAAGGCTCCATGATGAGCCATTGTGATAAAAATCCTGACACACTCTCATAGACTCTAGGGAACACATATTCACATGTAGAATTGTGACTGGATGGCACCAGTTAGGAAAGTTATAAGAAGAAAATTAACAGGAAATAAGGTGCAGAGACAGGAAACTATGATACAAGTACAAGAGCTTTGCTTGTCTGGAATGGCAGACCAAAAAAAGTATTTCCTCTACACCACAAGGCTTCACCCGTGATCTCAAACACACATTGTTTTTCAATGGGGGATTTTTTCAAAGTTGTTAATGCTATCCACCTGTGTGCCTATGAGTACATATAGAAACTTAATAACAAAATTATTTACTTCCAAGTGAGAGTTGAGAATAAATTTCATCCCTGGGCAACATAAGAAATGATGAAGTCTGCTGGATGTGGTGGCACACGCCTTTAACCCTAGCACTCAGGAGGCAGAGGCAGGCGGATCTCTCTGAGTTCAGTCTGGTCTACAGAGTGAGTTCCCGAACAGCCAGGGCTACATAGTGAGACCCTGTCTCAAAAAATTAAAAAAAAAAAAGAATTTGTGCAGCTGTCGCTCTGTCTCCTGACAGCTTCTTTGGTCCATCTCTTCATCCTCTCCTCATTTCTCCTTCTGGAGCTTTGGATGAGGCAGCTCCACATACTGCCCCATTGCTACCTACATCTTCCTGTTTTCTGCTTCCATGGACACCCATCTAATGAACAGAACCCACTCCTTAGTGGAGAGTCGAAATATTTTATAAATTCATCATAAGAAGGAGCCGGGCTAAGAGAATAGAGTTGGTAAAGGAGTCACTTGAGAAATGGTGAAGAGAGAAAGAGACAGAGAGGAGAAGGCATAGCAACGAGTCTGGGGCAGGCGTGATGTGCAGTTAAGACCCTCCTCCATGCACAGAGCACATTCTAAGTAGAGGCTACAGGAATCCTGAGAGCCGAGGAGAGCAGAACTCTTCAAGCTTGTGTGCTGGATTCACAGAATCCTGGGGCAGCGTATTCAATCTTCCATTTGATCTCAAGCCCCCGAACAATAGTTGGGGAGGTAAGAACTTCCCAACTGATGGTCTCCTGTCTGCATGAGAAACCATTTCAAATTACCAAGAACACCTTTAAATGCAGGAATGTGGGGTATTCTATAACATCAGCTAAGTAACTATTAAGATTTATTTCTGTGCTTGGACCTATCATACTTCTGAGACATGCATGAAGAATATGAACAGCATATGCTCCATAGTAAAAGCTATCCCCATGAGCCACAATTTCTAAACAGAATAGGATTATCAAGAGTGTTCTCATACTGAACACTCTTGACTCGTGATAGAGAGAAATGATCACACTTTATACCAAGACTTAGGAAGTCAATTGATGGCAACTAAATAAAACATCACTTCAAGCAGTGGCTTAGAGTCTTATTTTCCTTCCTGCCTCATTAGTCAGTAGCCAGTCTTACCTAAGAAAGAAAGAATGAAGAATTTTTTAAAAAAAAAAAAAAGCAACTCCCCCATCCTGTTACTTAGATCAACAAAAGGCCTTTGTTTGTAACCTAGTTGGAAAGTTGAAAAATGTTTCTAGCTCTCTCAGGACACACAGGGTTCCTTTGCCAACTTTTCAAAACCCCAAACAATTTAACAACAGCAAAACCCTCCAAAGCTTGAGCTCACCATCAGGATATCATCCAAAGTCTGACAACGGTTGCTCTTTGCCCAAGGCTGCATTATACTTTTTAATTGACCTAAAGAACTTAGCTCTATTTTTTTCTTTACTTTTCCAAGTAAATAATGCTGTTTGGGGTCCAATCTGAAAAACCCCCAGATCTTGCAACTCTGTAAAGGATCTAGAAGTTTCGTGTTCTGTGTCTGCACATTAGCGGTGAGAGAGCTGCATTCCACTTCTGGATGACTGAGCGGCATCAAGTGTCTCTCCTGAGCTTCTTGGCAGCTGCATACGTGTCCCAGCAGGGAATGGAGAAACTGTGACGTCTGCAGATTGGAAGGCGTCAAGTGTCAACATTATGTCTTACAAACACAGTCTCTACAACAGGGACAGGTTGCCATTCCCAAGCATCCTTCACTGCCAAAGGAACCAGAAGCCCACGAGCTACATGATTTCCAGATTTTTGCACACTCAAGCAATAGCAGGCCTATACTCACTCTGAAGCTTAGTCAAACAAAATACTCCAATGTTCCTTATTCAGAGCAGTCACTAAACGTTTTGTCATAGTGAATGTTAAAGTCCAACCTTCCTCCTCCAAGGACAGTGTACAATGTGCACCCTTAACGAGTTATCTCCAGCTCTAACATGACAAAATGTCTCTGTGCCAGATAGTCCTAATCCTAACATTTCAAAGGCAGAGAATGACCAAAGCTGACAAAAAAAAAAAAAGAGTGGGTTATGACTCTTGTTGGCTTTTGTGATCTGAATGTGAGGTGTGCCCCAGAGGTCATATGTTTGAGACCTCAGTCCCCAGCTGGGGGTGGTGTTATGGAACTGTTATGAAGTGGAGCCTTGCTGGAAGATAAGTCATTGGCTGCCCCTTCACACTCCCCCACCTCCCGGTCCAGATGAAATGCAATCACTCCACTTGCTGACTGCCAGGCCAGCCTCATAGTCCTGTGGGCTAGACATTCCCCATCATGATGCTTCCCTTCTGGAACTGAGAACAAAAATAGACCCTTTCTCTCTTAAGTGCTTCAGTCAGGTATTTTATTGCAGCTGCATAAAGGGAGATAATGTGACCATTCGCTAGGAACATGCCCTGTCTACCCAGCTTTCCTCCTAGGAAAAATAGGCGGACGTCCCAGTGCTTAAAATGAGTCAAATAACTTACTCAAATACAGAGATTTTCTTCTAGATCAGTGGTTCTCAACCCATGGGTCACGAACCTTTTGGCAAACGTCTATCTCCAAAAATATTTATGTTATAATTCAGAGAAAAATTACAGTGATGAATTGGCAACAAAAATAATTTTATGGGTGGAGGTCACCTCATGTGAGGAACTGTATTAAAGGGATGCAGCATTAGGAAGGTTGGGAACCACTGCTCTAGATGACTATGGCAACACTGGCACTCTCGTGCCAGGGAGGATGGATGGTTGGTAGTATAACTGCTTAAGGCACCAGCAAAACCAAAGCCAGATGGTAAAGGCACAGTGTGATCTGTCTGCCAAAGCCAAGTCAAGCTGGTAGACCTGCCAGACGTACTGAGTTTTTATGCATAGTGTTTCTTGGGCTGGCTTGAAGAAATCACAAGACTCTTGAAGCATCTTCAAGGATCATTTCTTTGATCTGATCCATTCTTGTATTTCAGGTGGACTCCTATCACGGCTTTGATGATGTGTGTTTTGTGAGTTGAAGAATTCTATTCCTTATCTCACTTGTTAAGCCCTTTTGACGATTACCTGTTCTAATTTTCTAGATCTAACAAACCCTATCATCCAAAGCAGCTCAGAGAGGAAATGGTCTATTTCATCTTACAGTATCTCATGAAGGGATACCCAGGCAGGAACTTGAAGCAGAGACCAAGGGAGAACGCTGCTTGCTGGCTCACATCCAGTTACTTTTCTTCAGTCCCACCAGCCTAGGGAATGGCACCACCCATAGTGGTCTGGGACCTCACACACTAATCAGTAATTTTTAAAATGCCCCCAAAGGCAAGCTCACAGGCTAATCTGAAGTAGGCAATTCCTCCACTAAGGTTTCCTCTTCCCAACCATGTCAGCCAAGATTAGCCACCAGAAGCACCAACATGAGTGATGAAGATTTATCTGCTCTACACAGTAAGTACCAATCTCTTATTCAAAGATTAAGTCACATTTGTCACATCTCAGGAATCTCTAAAGATGCAGCAAGAGATACCAAAGATATTGGCACAAGTACACACACTTTCAGATTGGATAAATTTGGTTTGGGCTCATCCTACTCCAGTCTTAATTAAGAGGCAGCCATTCACAGCACAGATGGTCACAGCAACAAAACCATGCCTTCAGTTTTAGCCCTTGCAACTATTGCTCCCAAAAAACAAGTGGAGGGGTTGGTATGTCCCCTGTAGGATACTCTGTCCTCTTCAGTATGGCAATCATGTGCTTACGGAGTCAACAAATCTTTTGTTCAGATATAACTGGGTCTTGAATATGCTTTGAATGTATTTTTAACTGATGATAGAGCCCTGCTAGGATGGCTTGATTTTATTAGTTGGGTTGGTAAGAACTGAAAAAGAAAGCACTCCTGCGGCTTTAAAGTCATCTAGAGTGGTCGTGGGTGTGGGATGCCCTATTTCTACCAGAACCCCATAGCGGGTGGGAAGCTGCCAGTCAAGGGGTTTGCATCTTGGGCAGCAGGGCTGCCACAGCTTGCATGACAGAATCCAAGAAGTCAACTTTTTTGACTGCCATAGATTCTTATTAGCATGGGTGAGGGACAGGAAACGCCTGCTGCTCCATCAGACTCACAGCCTCTCAAGGGCTGAGACAGTCCTGGGGCCAAGCTTGAGGGACCGCTGGCATCTTCTGTGACACTTTGACTGATGGGGCCAGAAGGATTCCCAGATGGAGTGCACTCTGTCTCCAGGATCCAAAGAGACTCACTAGCTGATGTAATTCCTTTAAATGAATGATAGCTTCTCTCTGTAGAAGAGTTGGGGAACGCATTGGCCAACTCTGTGGCAGTATGCCAGTCTGACTGGTGTGCCATGGTCATCTTCACAGCAGTGGCATCTCCTTGACACTCTACAGCTGAACCTCTGCAGTCAGCCAGCACAGCTACATAAGCCTCCAGGCCCCAGTGGTTTCCTTGATAAGTCACACAGGGCTTCTATCTCGTGCCAATGTGGTGCTGGCAGCGGATCTCAGATTTAAATTATTTGTCCTTTTCACCAACAAGGATGGAACCCTTTTGGCTGAATCACACGGTGAGGTTTAAGCTATTCTGGCTGTGAGTGACGGCATAATCAAAACAGTGACTCAGACATTGCCCTAGAGAAGTAAGTATTCCTGCAGGGGACACTTATAGTTCTGTGTCAAGGGTGACCAGAACGTCAATATCTATAATGCTGTCAGTGAAGAGGACCGAGGTCACTCTTCCTAGAAATTATCGAGTTTTTAAAATAGAAAATTGGGCCTGGAAAATGGCTCAGTGGATAAAGACCTTTGCCACCAGGTCTGATGACCTGAATTCCATCTGCTAGACACTTTGTGGAAGAAGGAAAGAAATGACGCCAGCAAGTTGTCCTCTGATCAGTGCTTATGAACACACACACACACACACACACACACACACACAGTCACACAATAAACAAATAAATTTTAGGAATTATAAAGTTATTAAGAAACACATTCTCTGTTTCCCAGAGAATGACTAATTTCCTCTAGCTATGCTAGCATTTAAGCATTTAGCCACCTCTTCTCTACAGTATTATGCAACTTTAATCTCTTGGACCACTGATTTTGTCTGATTTCCCTAGCTTGTCTCTTGCTTTAACCAAGCTTACACCCTGACACTATACTTCCTTTTTCCCATCTAACGTTAAGTAGTTGGAAACACAGATCCACAGTCTTCCAACTACTTTGTGAAGTGGTCCAGATAACTGCTTCTAGCCACGTGGATATTACACACCGAACTTCATGTCTAGAGCCTCCTTGTGTTCTCTGCACAAATACTATTCACGTTTTAGCATTTTCCAGTGCGGGGATAACATTCGCTGGGGCTCTGTAGAAAAACTGACAAGTTTAAATCCAAACCCCAATCAGCCTCTCCAGATAATCAATGGAGGGTTTTTTCTTCCTTAGATAGATAGATAGATAGATAGATAGATAGATAGATAGATAGATAGATAGATAGATAGGGATAGATAGGTAGGTAGGTAGGTAGGTAGGTAGGTAGGTAGGTAGGTAGGTAGATAGGTAGGTAGGTAGGTAGATAACAAGTTGGCAAGATAAATGGTTAGTGTAGTTAGAGACTGCTTGTTCATTTTCCACATCAGGTTAGTATGTAGCCTGATCCACTAGAAACCATCAACCATATATTAACTGTGACTGTTGCATGTGTGTGTGTGTGTGTGTGTGTCTGTGTGTGTGTGTGTCTGTGTGTGTGTGTGTGTGTTTGAGAGAGAGAGAGAGAGAGAGAGAGAGAAAGAGAGAGAATGTGCATGGATGCATGCACGGGTGCATGTATGCATGTGTGTGTGTGTGTGTGTGTGGATGTGTGCTTCCCTTTCCCCAATCTTCATCAAAAAAAGTGTGGCTTTCAACTCAAGAAGGTAAACTGTGTACTGAAATGAGAAAGTGACAACTGCCCCATGTTTCAGGGGCCATGTTCTTTCTCTGATCATAGAGTCCACAGCAGTCTTTCCAGGGGAATTTCACACTGTCCATTTCTTGCAGAGGGGACCCACCCAATCTACTGCTTCATTTCCTGGGGTGACTAGAACAAAGTTCTTCAAACTGAGTAGCTCACAGCAGCACAAAGGCCTTCGCTCATAGTTGTGAGTTTGAGTGTCCAAAATGAAGCCACTATGAGTAGAGTCATGTTTCCCCTAGGGTCCTAGGGCCCTAGGGAAGAATTCTCTTTGGATTCTCCTGGCTTGCTGTGACTCCAACAACCCTTGGTGTTCTTTGGCTTGTATCCATACCACTCTGATTTCAGCCTCAGACTTCACGTGGCTTCTCCCTGCATCTGCCCCCTAACTCTTCTCCTTATTAGTATAATACACCTTACACCACATCCTAATTCAACTGTATCTTCGAAGTTACTACTCCTAAATGAAATCCTATTTTCAGCTGCTGAGGGAGGGTATAACATAAACATATCTCCTTTGAGAGCACAGTGAAATTCATTTCTTTGGA
Source organism: Myodes glareolus (assembly GCF_982192425.1). NCBI lineage: Eukaryota > Metazoa > Chordata > Mammalia > Rodentia > Cricetidae > Myodes > Myodes glareolus. Next base: position 12,635,732 of record NC_142034.1, read on the forward strand.
AAATTTTCTTCTTTTGATTGGTAGGTATGATGACACCAACAGATCAAAACACAGTTGTCTATAGACAGGAAGGCTAACTGCTCCAGAAGATGGCCCTGCACCTGTGTGCACACAGACATACAGATAGCACTAAGTGAACAAGAGAGACAGAGAGAGAGAGAGAGAGAGAGAGAGAGAGAGAGAGAGAGAGAGAGAGAGAGATGTGCACATAAAGCCAAGAAGTGAGGAAGGACAGGAAAGGAGCTGGGATAGGGAATGGGGGATGTATTTGATCAATACACATTACATGAACATACGAAATTCTCAATTCAGAAACCAATTGTCATTTAAAATATATTTTTAAATTCACATGTCCCAAGAAAAGTGAGAACGCTCTACCATTGACAGTGGAAGTTGTAAAGTAAATGAATCAAATATTCAGAAAAACAAAAGGAAACAAAGGCAGAAAACTTTATTGCAGATTTCTAGGGAAAGGTTAGACATGTGACCAGGGTTATCACTGGCTATCTGGAAAATTTTCAGTAGCACCCTGAGGAGATTAGCTGTCCTTAATTTTCTGGTACTTGGTGATTGTCTCTAACTGTCAATTATCCCTAACTGTCTGATGCTTAACCCTAAAGCAATTAGAAGAGGCCATAGAGGGTTGAAGTAAAGTAAGTGGTTGAGGCTCTGATTCTAAACCCAGCAAGTTTCCATCTGAAAGACACAGTGGTAGACAAGTTTTTCATTATCTTCAAGAGCTGAAGGGATAATTAAAACAATAGCATAAATATTGATGCGAATAATAATAAAATTAGAATATCGAATATCTGTGTTATTATGACTTCTTGTATTGGTCACAGATATTTTCCTATAAAGGCTGTAGATGGAGCCATGTGTGGATTTTGTTGCTCTTTCTCCTCCTTTTTATACTTCATATTTTAAATATGAAAACCACCTTTAGCTCATGGCCCATACTAAGATGGGTCAGATTTGACCCACCGACCAAGGTACCCCTCTAGCTTGTTTAGCAGAAGGAAATGAAGAACTGGAGCCACCAAAATGTCCATGACTGGCTTGTGACGCAAGTGTCATTCTCTACACACTCTGCTCAACATTACGGTCTCTTTCACAATCGTATGGGTTTGAACGATACAAAATCTTCCTTTTTGTGGGGTAAGTAGTAGAATGTTGGAGAATATCCATGCCGTTCACCCTACAAGTGAAGACAGCTACAGTGGCCTAAGGCTTTGGTCCCTCCTGGTCTCACTTTACCCTTCTGTTTGCATCTGTAAAGAAGAAAGCAGCTTGTTGTGGTGGAAAAATAAAACCCATCAAGCCCAACGTTCTACATCCAAATGGCTGAAGACTTGGGGGAGGCTCGTTGTGGGACGTTTGCTTTTGTGTTTTGCTAATTTGTACCCAATGTCCTTTGAAAAGTGCAAACGTGTTTTCCGGGGTCTTCTTTCATTGCCTTTTCCCTACTTTGGAATCTGCTAGTTTTATTTTTCCTGAATTTCTAGCATCTTTGTAGTTTGCTTTGGGGTTTTTGTTTTGTTTTGTTCCTGTATGTTTAGAGGATTATGCATAGTCCCAAACTGCATGGTGGTAAGAATCATGGATGTACTGTGCAAACAACTAGAAACTAGAGAAGATGGGGCGGGGGGGGGGGGGGGGGGGGGAGGAGACAGGGTGTTCTGCAAACAGCTTAAGCTTGGGGCCATGAAGAACTTTCTATGCTCAAGAGTCACAGCAATATAAACATCTGGTGCTGTGTGCAGCTGTTAAAAGGGTTGGCTTTTAAAAACAGATGAAACCCTGTTATATAAGGGTACACATGACTCTCTCCCTCTCTCTCTCTCTCTCTCTCTCTCTCTCTCTCTCTCTGTGTGTGTGTGTGTGTGTGTGTGTGTGTGTGGTTTCTAAGTTACAAGTGCTCCTTCTTCTGTCAGCCTTCAGGATATGTAATCTTTGGTCACGTTGCATATCCCAGGAAAAAATAGATGGAAAATTGAAATAATAATGCAAAATAGGGTTATTTGCCCATGGAATCATACTGTAAGTAAGCCCTGGGACAACATATGGATATTTTACTGTGGTGACCCTCTGTGTGAACTGGAACACCCCATGGTGGTCTTGGAAGCTATGCTGTGCCATTTTTGGATGGTCAGCCATTTTACCACCACCCATGTCCACTTCCTGGTGGCTACTTTCCAGTTCTAAAGACATCAGATAATGAACTATGTTCTCAATCATGGCTTGATGACAGCTTGAATTGCACAGTTCAGAAGCTTCACACTCAAACAACCCTGTTTGAAAGTTCTGGTACAGTGGTTTCTTGACCTTGTCTGGATTCTGTCTCAAAGCAAGTGGTTTAGAATGAGAATGAGTATGTTCAAATTCTCACTCCTACCCACCCCCACCAAAAAAAAAAATTCTAAAGAGGCTTTACTTCCAAGGCTTTTATAAGCACAACCTTGCAGTCTTCCTTCCATTTTGAGTAAAGTAGTTCTGGTTTCAGCAATCAAACCTCATTTGTGAATCAAAAAAAGTGTCAGGTTGTATATAGCCTTGCTTGGCTCCAGTCATCTGGTGGCAATTGAATGGGAAGCAAAGAATGGGGCTATTGTCTTAGTTGGTACTTTTGTTTGTTTGTTTGTTTGTGTTTTACAGAAGGGATCTGTATTCTCTTTACAACCACCACACTACTCTGAGGAAATAGTCTGGAGCAGAGGTTTCATCAGAAGGAACAAAGCCACCTTGAGTCACCAATACAAGATACACTTAAGGAGGGAGGCCATAGAGCTGGGAAGAAGGCTCAGTAGATAAAGTGTTTGCCATACAAGCCTGAAGCCTAGAACTCAGACCCCAGAAACCCATAAATGCCAGGCAGGTGTAGTAACCTGCCCATAACACCAGCCTCACAGTGCCCAGACAAGAGATTCCACAGACTAGCCATAATGACAGGTGTAGTGATATTTCACTTGTATTTAAATAAATGAAGCTTGTCTGAAGATCAGAGAGTAAAACAGCCACCCTAGTCAGTATTACAGACCAGGCAGTACTAACACACACCTTTAATCCCAGCAGCCACACTAGTTTGTCATAGAAACTGGGCAGTAGAGGTGCCAGCCCTAGAGAGGAATATTAAGATATAAGAAGACAGCTCTCAGACACAGTCTCATTCTGAGGATGCCTGGAGGCAGGACCGCCATTTTGAACTAAGGTAGAGGTAAGAGCCAGTAACTGGCTGTTTTGCTTTTCTGATCTTCAGGTTGAACCCCAATATCTGTCTCTGGATTTTTATTAATCATGTTATATTTGGCACCCAATGTTTGGCATACAAATTCATGAAAAAGCCGTTGGCTTGAAGCTTTTTAGCCCCTGGCACAGGCCAGAGCTGGACCCAAACCTGCCTGTGTTTGGAAGAAAAACTAGCACTACCAACTCCCATCTTCCCTGGCTTAGCTTCATCTCCTACCCTGCCTGCTTTCCCATAGCTTCCCCTGGCACCTATGGCTTGCTGCCACCCTGTGCAACACCCACATGGCTTCCTGTGTCCCCTGCAGCTTCCTGTGGCTCTCGCAGTCCCCACAGCTTGCCACCAGCATCACATTGGGTGCTATTTTTAGACTGAAATTTCTGTCCCATCTAATCCTGCAAACATTCAGTCCCAAAGAAACACACAGCGGCTTATATTAATTATAAACTATTTGGCCTATTAGCTCAGGCTTATTATTAACTATCTCTTACAACTTAAATCAACACATAATTCTTATTTATGTTTAGCCACATGATTTGGTGCCTTTTCTCAGGAAGGCATTCTCATCTTGCTTCCTCTGCATCTGGCTGGTGACTGCATCTCTGCCTTTCTTCTTCCCAGTTTGGGAAGTCTAAGTCTTCTCTTAGTTTGATTGCCCCACCTGTACTTCCTGCCTGGAGACTGGCCAATCAGCATTTTATTAAATCAATATGAGTGACAAATCTATATAGTGTACAAAAAGCTTTATCCCACAGCAGGCAGGCAGGTCCTAGGTTTGACTGAGAGACCGAGTCTCAAAAAATTAGGTGGAAGAGTGGTCCAAGAAGATTCTTGGCATCAGTCTTGCCCTCCACACATAACCTTACACATGTATGCATATGCTCATGAACTCTAACACACATATGTATGCACTTACATGAAAGCATACACATAATATATACACTCATGCCATAAAAACAACTACATTAAATAAGAATGAACATATGGAATTACTCGTTTGCTTTTCCACAGTTTTCAAGTTCCATAAAAATAAATATTTTATCAGATTATGTATCCTTAAATTTGATTTTTCGTATGTCTTTTTTATTCCATTTATTGTTCTTTTTAAAATAATATGATGTTGGGATGGCCCGGGCGGCCTGCAAGCCAGGCAGAAGCTGCCGCCAGAGCAGTACAGGGTCCCCGGGCAAGCGGCAGAGTCAGGCGGCTGAATGCGGTGGACGACAGAGTAAATGGACATAAGGCTATATATAAAGCTAAACATTTATTACTTAGGGAGACATAGACAAACGTAGAGAGAACAAAGATACACGTACACACGACACGAAACAAACACACACACACGCACACACATACTCACACACACAAGAGAGAGAAAAAGAGAGAGAGAAAAAAAATGGCGGCGAGGGAGGTCCGAAGTGGCTGGGGTGGGCGTGGTTAGTTCTTAAAGTGACAGCAGAAGACTAACACCATTTGTCTAAAAGAAGTCAAGACTTCCACAAATGAAGCTTTCACTGTAGAATCAAACCTAGAAGTAGATGTTTCTCCATTTCATGAAAAATTTCAGGGTAGATTTTGAGTTTCCATTTTGGAAGCTAATATTAACTATCAATGAAGAAAAGAACAACAGACAGAACAAAGCTATAGAAAAACAAAATATACCAAAGGTCACTTGCAACAGAACTGGTGACAAGGTCATAACCATGAGGATCTAAGGATATATCCTGAAGGTCATGATTTAGGTTACTTATGGCCAAAATTCCAAGGCACAGTTTTGCCAGAAAGTGTGCTCTAACTAGCAATAGGGTTAGATCTGTGGCACAACAATCCTTTGTAACCTTGGTTTATTGTGGTATGTGCGTGTGTCTGATGGAGTCCAGTAAAATCTGAAGGAGGAAGAGAGATGAAATTGAACAAATTGTCTGAGTCTAAACTATGAAAGTACTCCATGTCTAAGAATTAATAAACAGAGAAAATAACAACATAGGTATTGTCATTTCCTTCTGTCAACCTTGATTTATGAAAGGAAGTAAAAGAGATATCAAAGAATATAGCTAAAGCATGGCCTCCCTTTAAGATTTGTCATGAATGCATTTCTCTACCAGGAAATGAACCATAAAAAAATACACAGCCTCAAAACCTTCTATTCATAAAGTGTAACACCCGATTCTGTGTTACCCCCTCGGTACAGTTCACATGCCACTGTACCGTCCACGAGTTGGGCAAGGACCTGGAGATTGAAAGAACACACAAGAGACCTGGGTCATTCGAAAGGAGATCAGACGAATGCCGTTTATTCAATTTAGGGGAAAACCTATTATACCTGGCTGCTGCATAAGGATTTCCTCCCAGCCAGGTGGGAAATTACCATACCAGAGATGAAACAATGCCCTACAGCTAATCACCAGGCTAGGGCAGAGGGAGCACAGGAACAAACAGGATGCTTAGCTGGCTAACCAGAAACTATCCTCAAGATGCACCCCAGGAGCAAGGGTAGACCCGGGCCCAACAATAAAGTTCTTCTGATTATAGTGTATGCAGATATAGCAATCAAAATTATCTCCTTGCCACTCTTTAATAACATGAAATATGAGAAAAAGAAACCTTGCCTGTTTGAGTTTCTAGTTATTACAGGTAAGTCAACCTCTACTAGATGGTTTGCTAGTGTCTCTTTCTCTTTCTCCTGACCCGCTTTCTCAACATTTCACCTTCTTACTCTGGAGGAGAAAGAAGTATAAATAATGTCTTTAAATTATAAGATATTCTGCATGATTGGGTTTTGTTACTTCCTGTTGCTATGACAAAGACTATGACCCAAAGCAACTCAAGGGAGAAAATGATTTCTTTATACTTCCAGGCCACAGTCTGCCACTGAGGGAAGTCAGGGCAGAAACTTAAAGCGGAAAGAATAAATGAGCACTGCTTGCTAGTTCATATACAGGCTTGGGTTTATCTAGATTCATAAGCAGTTTAGGACTATGCGCCTAGGGATGGTGCTACCCACAGTGGGCTGGGCTTTCCTACATTAGTTAATGATCAGAAAGATCACCTATAGACTTACCCTCAGGACAGACTATGTGATTTGGACAATTTGTCAGTTGAGACTTGGTTGTCATGTGACCCTTGGCTATAATTAAACTGATAGTCAAAGCTGATTGGAAGAGGTTTTGTTTGTTCATTCATTTCATTTGCCTCTCAACATATGGAAACAATCAATTCCTCTCCTCTCATTCACTATGTTTCTCTTCAATTCTTCACATTACTCAAGATGTTTGGAATGATATTAAAGCATTTGTTTTGGAATGATAGTAACATATTCTTTATTAAATAAATCAGAAAAGACGGAAGAACACTAAGAAGTTTGGCATCCATATCATTTTTCAGAACACTTAGTGTGGTTCAATGTCTCATTAAATTCTCAGAAATATTCATCTGTTTTATCAACAATGAAACAAGAGCTTTCCTCAAGCTATGAGAACCAACTCCACAAATTATCTGGCAAATGAGCCCACAATCTCTTTATCTGGCCACCAGCATCTCTCTCTGCCAAACTTGGGATTCAGTGTTTTTAGAGATTCTTCCTATCCCTGACATTTTATGGAGGTGTAGTGTGTGACGTCAGTTGCTGATTTCCAGGTGCTGTTAGACTATACTTAGACTTTGGAAAGATATGAAAAAGGAGCATGTACTTTTTTCCATCTTACTTACCTACTTTTCAGGCTGGAGTGCAGAGGCCCTGGTTGTCATGTTAGAAAGGATGATGCCTCTGACCTGCTGTGATCTCTTATCCTATTAGACTTAGAGTGATAAAGTCACCTCTGACAGATATCCCTCAACCATCGGTCACACCCTGGGTTGTCAACTCTCTAAAGCTGTCTAAAGCACAAGTAGGTTCCCAGGATAGAGGACTTGGTTTTAAAGCAGAAAACAACCTAACTACGCTGGCAGGTTAGACACTAACTACAGCCATCTAGAAGGAGGGAACCTTGACTGAGGAAATGCCTGTGTCAGACTTGCCTGTAGGCAGATCTAGGTGACATTTTCTTGATGTCTGGTGGCGGGCGGGGCAGACCACTGAGGGGAGTTTCACTCCTGGCCTGGTGGGCCTGGGATACATAGGAAAGGAAGCTGAGCAAGCTGTGAAAGTGAGCCAGCAGGAAACATTCATGCATGGTCTCTGTTTCAATTCCTGCCTCCAGGTTCCTGTTGGACTCCTTGCCAAATAAACCTTTCTTCCTCAGATAGCTTTGAGTCATGGTGATTAGCATGCAATTATATAGCACTCTATACGTGTGTGTGTGTGTGTGTGTGTGTGTGTGTGTGTGTGTGTGTGTGTGTAGTAGATTATAATATGTTGTAAGGAAGCCATCTGTTTGTCCCTGGCTGCTCAGCCCCAAAATAATCACACAGAAGCTATATTATTTAAAACACTGCTTGGCCCATTAGTTCTAGCTTCTTATTAGCTAACATTTACATATTAATTTAACCATTTCTATTAGTCTGGGTATCACCATGTCGCTGTGGCTTATCAGCTAAAGTTCCAGCAGGGCTACATGGCTTCTCTCCTAACTCATCCTTCATTCTCCCAGCATTCAGTTTAGTTTTTCCCTCATACTTCTATTCCCTGCACAGGCCTAAGACAGTTTCTTCATTCATTAATGGTAATTACAGCATACAGAGGGGAAATCCCACATCACCTCCCCTTTTCTGTTTAAATGAAAAAGTAAGATTTTAACTTTAACATAGTAAAATTACATATAACAAAACAGGTATCAACCAAGAATTACAGTTACAATATTTATGTCTACTTTATCTTTTATCATAACTAAGGAAATCTATAACAATATATATTCTTCAACTCCATCAAAGACTCCAGAAGGACATAATATTACCTAAGTAAACAGGAAGTGCATTGTAAGCAACGTCCAATACTATAGAAATGACAGAGACATCTTCCTGCCTGGACAATCACTTAAAGTTCTTCTGTACCATTGGGGCATCCATCTTCAGCCTATAGGACCATAGTATCCGACAGACATTTCCACGAAGAAGAAAATTTCAAAGGCAGATCTGTCAATATTTGGCAGTTTGCCAGTCACTTTCTTCTGTATTCTGCAGAATGTCTAGTAGAGTCCTTCATGAAGCGAGAATCCAAAAAGATCATCTCACCTTTAGGCAAGTTCAGCAGTAATTTAATGTGGGTCTTGCATGTCCAGTTCACACAGCATAGCATCAAGCAGACCAGAGAAGAACAATTTCTTGTTCAAATGGCTAGCCAACTCCATATGGAGCCTCTTTTTATGTCTGTCATCCTCTTGAGGTAGATTGGTGCTGCCAGGAACAGATGTGTCTCACTGTCATAAAAAGTTTTAAATTCTTAAACATTTTAAATGCCATAGTAGTCTTTGAAAGGTTTAAAGAATGCCAATCCATCTAAAATACATCTCTGTACATCTAGATAATCTAACATGACTACTAGCTTGACTATTATAGGTGATTATTTATTAACCTATATTTCTTAATTATACATTACATTTTAAATGAGCTGGACAAACACAATACCTTAATCAAGATCAAAAATATATATACATAGTATAACAAAATTGACCTTAAATTTGTATCAATAAACCAAGATCCATATCAATGAAAATCTCTATAGCACATTCCCCTTTAAATGTAAACAAACATTTGTAAACAATATTTGGGCATATGGGCATAGTTCTCTCCAAACTGCTTCCTATTGTTTATTGGGCAAAGTATTTGGGGTGGGTTAAAGCAACCTTTCAGGGGATCTTGGTACACAAAACCACATTAGTCTGGAAGTAATCCACAGGTTCTCATCCTCTGTGGAAACAAAAGAAGAAACTCTTTTCCAAAGCAATATACCCTTATATCCAAACTTTGAAGACAAGATATCTTTGAAGTATATATGTTGGTTTAGTTTAGCAATCTCCAAAATCAAATGTCTCTCTGCAACCAAAATAATTCAAAGAAAACACAATAGTATTGTCGAGAATTAGTTCTATGCAGGAAATAACCAGGCCAGCTTAAAGATAACAATTATATTTTTAATTGTTATAAGGGGAAACTCACACCACAAGAAGGGGAAGTTCAACTTTCTCTGTGTCTGGCAGGAATCACCCAGAGAGAGAGAGAGAGAGAGAGAGAGAGAGAGAGAGAGAGAGAGAGAGAGAGCATACCTGGTTCCTCCCAGTTTTTCTTCCTGGGCTCCAGGTAACCATGCCTTAACTAGGTGTGATTGGTTAACAGAGCTTCCACATCATAGTATACATAATCCAGACTCTCTACATAGTCCATCTTTACGTGGCTTAGTTTTCCTTTTCTCCTTTTAATCTATGACTTTCTGTACTCTATCTCTTTAAAGACTTTATATTTTTTCAAACTGTTTACTTCTTTTTTATAACTATCTATATTCTTTTTCTTTTTTCTCCCAAACCTACTACATTTATCCAATACTGTGACCCATTTAAAGGTCTTGTATGTCTGAATTTGTCCTACTGCGTATCCATAATTCTTTACTGTTCAGGAGAGCTTCTTAAAATGCTAAGTCCTTCTTATGAACTTAAGTAGCACCATTTCTAGGGGAAATATGGCATTGCCTGCTTGCCCCATCCAGTCCAACATAACAAAGCTGTTTGCTACCTCTGAGAGCCATGCTCACAGCCCCATTTTTAGGCACAGAGCCAGTCTATGTTGCCACTAAGGAAGTTTTAGCACTCTGTTCACAAACCCCATTTAAATGCTAGGCCTCCTGGAAAGAGCCAGTTCATGCTGGCAGCACAGTACAGAAGGCCGACATTTTAAAATGGCTTGGCTTTTTTTTTTTTTGCTACCACTGAATCAGGAAAACCTCTCTTAAGGGAGCTGCAGCATGCTGCCAGCAAGCAAAGCCCATTCAGAGGGAAAATGAGGCTAAACTTTGTTCTTTAGTGTCTAGAATTCCTTTCCAAGCTTTCTTAGGTTTTGCATGGATTTAGTCAACCACATTGGTGCCAGTTTGTTATAAGGAGGTCATTTGTTAGTCCCTGGCTGCTCAGCCCCAAAATAATCACACAGAAACTATACTATTTAAAACACTGCTTGGCCCATTAGCTCTAGCTTCTTATTAGCTAACTCTTACATATTTATTTAACCCATTTCTATTGATCTGTATATCTCCACATGGCTGTGGCTTACCAGTTAAAGTTCCAGTATCTGTCTCTGGTGGGGCTACATGGCTTCTCTCCTAACTCCTCCTTCTTTCTCCCAGCATTCAGTTTAGTTTTACCCACCTACCTCTATTCCCTGTGCAGGCCCAAGACAGTTTCTTTATTCATTAATGGTAATCACAGCATACAGAGGGGAATCCCACATCAGTAGTATATGTTACATATTAGCAACAGAAAACAAACTAGAGTTCCAAAAAACCATTATAGGTCTGCCTGTCTCAACCACAGTGTCTTAGTCTCTGTCATATGATGGCCTACTATGACTGACAAACACAATAGTCTTGTTTCCAGTCTCTGGTCCCTTGTCAGCTCTCTCTGTTTCAGTGCAAGCCTTCTAATCATTTATCCTTTCCCTATGAGCTTTCAGATCCTCAATACCAATCACAGGATAGTACTGTGACTTCTCAAAGTGGGAGAGCATTAAAATGCTTCCTTATCTACTCCCCCTATTGTTCCTCCTTTGCAAAGGCATACATAAGATGAAGTGAGATATTGGAAATTTTTAGAGTCAGATACCAGTTCCTTAAGTGGTGGGGGTTTTCTTCTGTTTATGTGGGGGAGAAAAACCTTAATAATAACCAGGCTGAGGATGTAGCCCAGTTGTAGAGAATTTGCTTCTAACAACTACACAAAACTTTGTCTGCATTCCCCAGCACTGCAAAAGTCAAGCATGGTAGTGTATGCCTGTGACCCCAGCAAGCACTTAGGAGATGGAGGCAGGAAGATTAGAAGTTGGAGTCTGAGCTATATGAGGCAAAAAGGATGGGAAGATAACCCTTGGCTCTTCATTCTATTGGGTCTTTTCTACCCAATATTCAGAGCCACTGTTGTCATTTGACACCTTTGTCCCAAGCTACTGGAATATACTGAAGTCCACTCAGTGCTGCTGAGGGCTGACACATATAATGCAACACAGACACAACATAGGCTTTGTGCATGCCAAAGGGACAAGCAAACCTTCTCCATGAGGTTCTATCTGTAGAACTGGCTGCAAATGGTCAGTCTTTGTTCTGTGGGAGACTGACTTCTGTCACCCCAAGGGAAGAACATGGCATTTCATCCCAGGGTGTTTGGGGAGTTGGAACAATTTTTGCTTGTTTTAGTGAAATACAGCAACTTGATGGAACAAATAGCCTCTTCACCACTTCCAACGATCTGTCAGTATGAGCCCTTTGGCTTGAACCCCAGGTCTAAGGGGATCTCCCTCTTGAACTATGTAGGAACAATATATACAATCAAGAATGTATGTTTGTCAGGGAGAGATAATAGGGACTTGTGGTAAATATTGATCCAAATGACATCTTTGGATACTAATCATATGCAAGAGTGGTAAGATGGTCCTAAAAGTGAGGTTCTGAGGCAATCTACCAAAACTCTCAGAAAGTCTGACTTGTTCTAAGACTGGAAAAGGAGAATCAGTCCATCTACTAAGAAATAAGAACAAACACTGTCCTGCCATTTATTTCTATCTCTGCACCCCCTTTTGTGAAAAGGGCACAATTTTAACACTTTTCTGGGTGTTGTTGTGTCTTGTATTTTTTGAGTGCTTGTGGCATTCAGAAAAGAGAGAGGTTTTCCACAGGAAAACCTGCTGTCAGCTCATAAACTCTGCCACGAACTGACCTTGTTGTCACATTATCCATCTTCAGTGTCAAGACTCTGCAAGTCTCTGTCACAAGATCTCTGCAAGCCAAATTCCATTACCTATCCAACTGCAGCCATAGCCAACTGTTCTGTCTGCATCAAAGTTGTGAACATCCTAGCCAGGAGCCTGGACACTGCTACATAATCTGAGGCCTCAGAATTCTGTAAGGGAAAGCTATTATGAGCATATAAAAGTCTCCAGAAAGAGAGTCCATGCCAGGCAACTGCTGCCTAATGCTCAAAACTGCGTGTACGTCAACAGCTTTCTGTTTTGGAAAATGATAAATCCTTAAGACAAAATACTTTTAAAGTATATATGTTGGTTACTTAGCTCCCTCACAGTCAAAAAATTCAAAAAAAACACAATAATATACATAATTCAGACTCTCTGTGTATATTCCAACTTTATGTGGCTTATTTGTTTTACTTTGTTGTTTTTTCTACAAGTTTAATATTTATTTTATTATCTTTACTCCTTTAATCTGTGGTGGTTTGTGCCCTTTTATATTACATTTACTGTCTCTTTTCTTTTTCTCTTCTTTTTTCCAAACCTGTGTACATTTATCCAACACTGTGACTCATTTAGAGGTCTTTTGTGTCTGAATCTGTCCTACTATGTATTTGTAATTCTTTTCTGTTCAGGAGCATTTCTTAAAATGCTAAGTGCTTCTAAGGCTGCTTTCCCTTTTGTCTCCGCACGGTCCAACATGTTGGGTGGAGGTCTGTGTAGTGTGAGCCATGCTCAGAGCCCCACTTTTTAGGCACACAGCAGGTCTATGCTGCCCTTGAGCAAGTCGTAGCACTCTGCTCACAAACCCCACGTAAATGCTCGGCCTCCTGAAAGAGTCAGAGTTTGTGCTAGCAACACAGCTCAAAAAACCTGGAGTTTCAAAACCATGTGGCGTTTTTTCTGCTACCACTGAATCAGGAAAACCTCTCTTAAAGGTGCTGCAGCACACCACCAGCCAAAAAAAATGTGGATAAACTTTGTTTTTCTGTATCTAAAATTCCTTTCCAAGCCCTCTCAGATTTCATGTGGATTTACCTAGGACACTTTGGAGCACCAAGCTGCCGCTGGAGACAGACATGCTGGAACCTTGCCAGTAGGCCGTGAGCCTCATGGTAAAATATAAAATAATGGAAATGGGCTAAATTAAGATGTAAAAGCTAGCCAATAAGAAGTCAGAGCTAATAGGTCAAGCAGTGATTTAATTAATACAGTTTCTGTGTCATTATTTCGGGGGTCTGGGCAGCCAGAAAATGAACAAGCAGCCTCCTACAACACAAATAAACTTTATCAAAATTAAAAAACATCTGTTCATCAAGGGAGGTTATCAAGAAAGTGAAAAGAAAAGTCAGGCATGGTGGCAAGTGCCTGTAAACCCAGAAGCAGGAGAATTGGAAGTTCAAAGTCACTCTCAAGTATGAGGCAAGTTTGAGGCCAGCCAGAGAAATGTGAGGCCCTGTGTCATACACCTTCTATTGGTAAATTATCATGTGCTGTTTCAGCTTGTTGGAAGGGACTCTGGAGCAAGAGGCCCTGTCTTGTCTCAGATTCAAGCACATTTATAATAGTGTCCCCCCCAAGACCTTCTGTTGTGAGTCAGGCTGAGCCCTGGCTCTATGATGAAAAAGGGGGAAAACAGGCCATCGTAAACCATTCTCAGCGGGAGTTGGTATTGGTACCCAATGGTGTGAAGATGCCTGTAATGGAAAGAGAAGAAGATCAGGGGAGACATAGTCGGAGCTCCACTGGCATGGCTGCCTCTTCCGGAGCTAGATTCTGCTGGGTGTTGTGAGCACTGATTTGAGGGCGTTGCTTTTGCCTGCTCACTCCGTCAGACTACTGCAGTCATCTCTTTTGGATATTTGAGCTCCCGGTTGGACAATGTTTTGCTATCTATCTGCCACTTCAATTGGCTTCTCGCTCTTTGTTCTTTGGCTTGCTACACAATCGGTAAACCCACAAGGCTGGTATGAAGATAACCAGAAAGCGGAGAGGAAAAGACAAGTGATCTACTCAGAAAAGTAAAACTGAGCAGAACACAGCCCCAGGCCTGGGCTCTGGGGTAGCAAGAAAGGAAGCACAAGCCTTACCCCAAAAGCTCGTCAGGCAGTGCTTGTGAAACAGTAGCAGCAGTCGTACACACAGGACACGCCCACCCCCTCACAAGCATCAGATTCAACTCTCTCTCTCTCTCTCTCTCTCTCTCTCTCTCTCTCTCCTTCTCTCTCTCTGTGTGTGTGTGTGTGTGTGTGTGTCTGTCTGTCTGTCTGTCTGTCTGTCTGTGTGTATTAATTTATTTCCCAGAGGGGTACATACCAGACATTGTCTATGGAAATCTAACAAGACAAAGTTTCATAGAATACATTCGTAATAATCATTAGAAAGTAAATAGTATGTATCCTACTATGGGACTTCTTTTAAAAAAAGAAAGACACATGCCACTACTAATAGCAATTTTTCATGATACTGTTTTTTTTTTTATCTTCTTTTAGCCTAAAATGCTCCCTAGAATGGATCACTTTCAGCCACAATTAACATTTCTTGATGGGATTAAATTACTCTAATCCATGCTTTCTATTGCTTCCTCCGTCATTAGAGGCAGGTTAAAACATGCCAATACCTTCCAGTGCCTAAAATAGATCTAACGGTCTATCCCACCAACAGAATAGTTCTAGAAAACAAGGAAAACCAAATATGTGGATTTTGTATCTAAGCAATGCAAGAAGAAACCCGGCTGGTTCTTTGTGTGCTGGATGGAGAACAAGAACAGAAGGATAACATCTGTAGCTGGAACGACAGAAAAGGTGCCAGGATTAGGATCAAGGAGAAAGGCGCCACCAAGGCAGAGGGAAAGCATTCGCTACACTTATAAGCAAAAGCATCTTTTTGCTTTTCTCAGCCCAGAACAATGTGCACACTAGACAAGAATTCTAGAACTGAGAACTGAGCCACATCCCCAGGCTTTGAACTTCAATACTGAAATGTAGAGTCAGTGAGATTGTTTGGTACAGAAAGGAAGCTGCTTCCAAGGGTGAAGACTCAAGTTTGATCCCCAGAACTCACAGGGTGGAGTTCTGCATGCTGTCCTCTGACCTCTATATGTGGTGGAATGCACATGGCCCACCCCCACAAAAGAAATATTTAATTAAAACATACTATCTGAGCACCTAGTTGGCCTTTCACAAATACGGAATGAAAGAACAACTGAATAATCAAATGAATAAATGACTCGAGGTTTTTTGTCTTCCTGTCAATGATAATATAATTTCATTATTTTCCTTTTGAACCACAAAGACAATTTTATTAGAATTCAAAGCAAACCCCCCAGGGCAGGCAATAACTCCCCAAATATAAATCTCAGCAACTGCCCAGGAGTGGGAAAGCTGTGCCACTTAAGTTGGCAATGGGGAGTCAGACACATGGCAGACAAGCAGCCACTTGAAAAAAAAGATAAAGAATATGGAAGAGAGAAAGTAGAGACTTTAGGGGAAGGGTGGGGAAAGGACAAGGTGTCAAAGAAAGACTGCTAAGAAAAGAGAAAGAAAAAAAAGTGAAATCACACTTTTCCAAATATGCCATAAAATCAAGTCGATTTTTGAATCTACATAGATGCAGTTCAATAAGTTACTCTCCTAGGGTCGAGGATTCAAGGAAGAAGAGGTACAGTAGTATCTCGTTGAAGGACTAATTATCCTGCCTACTTCATTAGCCTGAATTAAGGACACCTCCCTGTCCTCCCCTCATTCTAATGATAGTCTGTTGACCAGTCCAACTGATGTAGTAGGTCTCCACCAAGGCCAGCGATTCTAGTCTCTGAGATTTTTCTCTCAGGAAACTTTACCACTGTCCTAACATCGACCCTCTGAAGGTATAACACTAAAATAACTTCATAATCAGAGCAAAGCCTCCCAAATACTTTTGGCATCTTTGGCCTTTGGTAAGGCAGCCAAGAGGCATGAGAACATTTTTGGCTTTAAGTCAAGAAAGAATCTGGTTGCTTAATCTACCCAGTGTGCAATTTGTTTGTTACTGGTGATGGCAGCATTGCTTTTTAACAGGGCATGGTACTTTTGCAGAAGTGCATCCTTAATTTGTTTCTCACAATCCTCTTGTGTAGGAGGGAGAAAGGTATAATTGTTTCCATTCGTAGACTAACTGTTTCATCAACTGAACAGCTGCACCATTCAGGGAACTGGATGAGGCTCTGGGGAGTTAATGGTAACAGAATAACTCTGGCCCTCGCAGAGTCTAATGGAAAAGGCATATGTCCAGTGAGTTACTGTGGGTCTCAGAAGATTACATGTATGGGGAGGCCAATAGACAAGGAAACAGGACTCCAAGGGGGTTAGTGATTTACAAGGGGCCAGAAGCCAGTTGACAGCCATATTTGTGCAAGTGTGTATTTGCAAGTATGTGTTCCTGTGTGTGCATGTGTTCCTTCCTGTGTGTGTATGTGCGTGCATGTGTGTGTGTGTGTGTGTGTGTGTGTGTGTGTGTGTGTAGGTACATGTAGAGGCCAGAGGTTGATGCCAGGTACCTTCCTCAGTCACTTTCCACCTGAAAATTTGAGACAAGGTCTCTCATTGAACCTGGTACTCACCCACTCTGCTAGACTGCTTAGTCTATGAATTCCAGGGATCTATCTGTCTCTGCCTCCCCAGTATTAGGATTGCAGCAGCTACTCCTGACTTTTTATCAGGGTCGTGGGGATCAAATTCAGGTCCTCATGATTTTGAGGTAAGTATTTTACTGACTGGACCATCCCTCAAACCCCAACAGCCATATCTTTAGAGAGCAGTTAGAAAACTGAATTGACTTAATCCAATTTAGAAAGATAGAATGATCTTCGTATGAAATATCTAGAAAGTTATCATGAGATAGAAAGTATAAAGCTTAGATACATTGCTGAGCAACTGCAGAGGAATGATCTAAATGCCCTGTGGGTTAGATGCACCCTGTGAGGTTCAGGTGAAAAGGCAATGATTTTGAATTCCCCCAGAGCCATTCACACACAGAGATGCGTTGAAATCAGTATTAAAGTTCAAAGTACAAACTTTGAGTCAGTCAGACCATTCACGGCAAGTCTCTTGCCACTTACCACCACCACTCCACATGAGATAAGTTTTCTGGGGCAGGTGACTTAATCTCTTTGAGCACCAAACCCTTCATGTTCACAGGACCTGTCTCGAATGCTGGTTATGGAATTCCGTAAAGAGACGCATGCAGTCTGGTTTGCTAACTGACCCACAAAGCACCGTGTCTATTAGAAGAATGAGGGTATTCGACGAAGAGATGTGAATGTACAGCACTCATGAAATATTGTCATCAGTCACACAGCTGAAGAGGCAATCTCCCCTATGCTTGGGAGGCTGCCCGGGAGCCACATGGACACGGGATCGCCGTGGTGAGGGTCACAGACAGATGTTGAGATGTTGTTTCGAACTGTGGCCAGGGAGAAAATGGGAATGACTTCCATGCTGGGAGAATGTTTGAACCAAATGTTCTCAAAAGTCCTATCCAACTTTTAAATTCCATGAGACTAAGAAAAGCCAAATGGTTGGATTGTAGGAGTCAGGAAGTTTCTGTTCCTCTGAGGCAGCAGGAAAGGTCATAGAGCTATAGCCTTGAAACTGGATCTTTCTAGAAGCATGGCCCTCCCAGTCTCAGGCCATCCTGTTATTTACAGTCACAGAAGAGTCCTTTGTTCTTGTACCCTTCCCCGCAGGAACCTGAGAACAGAACATGTTCTAACACTCCAGAAGGCACATAGATGTGTTGGGGTTCGGGTGGGTTGCTGCTGCTTGTTTCCTTGTCCCTAAAACTTTTTATAAAAATACCCACAAGGACAGCAAAGACTTTCCATAATGTGAACTGTGTTTTCTAATAGTTGGTTTTCATCCAGTTCTCTTTCAGATCTTAAACCTCATGTGGAAAACAGCAAGACCTTGTTCTGTGGAGATGCATAAATAAGTTTTCAGATTGTGCCATCTTCTGGTAGAATCTGGAAACCAAGTTGACAGGTTTCTTACTTCCAGAACACCCCCACCCCAGGAAAGCAGAGAGGGAAATGTCTGTTTTCCCAGAATTTGACCCTAGCTTCTGTGGAGATAGCAGCTTGAATTGCATTTAAATAAAACCAGAACCCTGTTCCATTTCATGAAGCAGCATGCGGAAGGGCAATTGCTGGTTTAGATCAGATATAGGCTCAACCTCTAGCTGCCAACGTCACTAGGCACATAAGTCATTTTCTTTTTAATTTTCTGAATACACTCAAAACTACTTCTGTGACTTGGAGGCAGGGAGCAAGGAAGATGTGAGATCAAGATCCAGGATCTAAAATCTCTAGTCTATTTATTATAAAGGGAGGTTAATCAAGAATATATGCAAATTGGGGGTGGGTGGGTGCAGAGATGACTCAATACTTAAGAGGACTTGTTGCCCTTGCAGAAGACCCAAGTTTGGTTTCCAGCACCCAGAGTTTGGTTTCCAGCACCCATATGATGATTTACAACCATCCCTAACTACAGGAAGTCTGGTAAACTCTTTTAACCTCCATATGCACCAGGCACACATGTGATACACAGACATACATGAAGACAAACACTAATACACATAAAATAAATTAATTTTAAGATTTTAAAAAGAATGCAAGTAAATGAATCATTTTAGAAAAACTCCTTCATTTATCATTTCAAGATGTTTTGAGATAACTCCTTCAGAGAACACACAAACTCTTAAAGATGAAGAGAAAGTCTTTATAGCTGACTGCACAAGGAACTTGTTCAATCATGCATCCCCAGGCCTGATCATTTTAGGCTTCTTAAGCACAAAACACATACTCTCATTTGACACACTTCAGTTAAAAAGAACAGTTAGCAAGGAGTAAACTACAGGAGCTGAAAAGCAAGGTTAATACATTTAGGGATTTTTCCAGCTTCATCCTGGGACCACTGTCTTAGCCTTTGCGTCCTACTGAGTTCCAAGGCTTTGAGGAACCGGCCTGACTTCTTTCTGAAGGCAGGAGATATTATGCTGTATTGTTAAAAATAAGTTTTGATTTACCTTAGGAGATGAATTGCTCTCTGTTTTCTGTAACCTGACTTCCCCAACCCATAACCTTGATGCTTTTGAGAATACCCTTCCCCTCCTTGACCCTCCCTGACCTTCCCTCAGTCCTCCCTAATCTCATGGTGACCACATGATGTTTTGAGATTATTTTTCTATATTTTGGTGATGTGGGATTCCCCTCTGTTGTGAATACCATTGTTTAATAAAGAAGCTGCTTTGGGCCTATTGCACTGCAGAATTCCAAGCATTGATGGGAATTCCAAGCAGATAGAGGAGAAGTCAAGAGTCAAGAGAAGTCATGTAGCCACCGCAGGAGACAGACACCAGACAGAAACTTACAGGTAGAAAGCAACTATGTGGCAATACACAGATTAACAGAAATGGGTTAATTTAAGATCTATTCCCAAGAAAATATTGAGCACTGAAGACACTCCACTTGGAGCTTGTTTTCTTCTTGGCAAAATTGGCCTTTGGGCAAGGAACTGCCCATGCATTGACCACTGACAAAATGCACAGTTTCTGAACAGGACAAGCAGCATACAAGAAAAAAGACTGTCAAACCTTGCCAAGACAGGGTAAGATGGTTTTGAAAATTTTTCTGTCTCCGAAAATGGTCTGTCAGTTACTCTTGGCTTTAGCCAAAGTTGGTTGCTCGAACATTGCAAATGAGACTTTGGGTGATTGCTTAGGAAGCCAGTTGTCTCTGTCATTTATTGCACATTTGGAAGTTGCTTATTTACTTGAGTAACATTATTTCCCTTCTCAGGTCTTAGATGGGGTTGGAGACTAGATAGCTAGATAGTCATAGTTACTTTCCTCTCAAGACTTGGCCAAGTTATTTCTAATATAAGACTTAGACTCCTTATTGTAACATTTAGCATATGTTTCTTGCTTGATATCATTTATGTTGGTTGTAATTCTAATTCTTATACTTGATATTTGTTCTTATTGTATACAGTTTTGTATTAGGCTTAGAACTCTCTTATTTAGACAAAAAGGGAGGTGCTGTGGGGACTCTTTCAGCCAATAGCCTTCGAGATATCAGTCCACGTGGGTGTCGTCTCTTATACTATAGATGCAGCTATAAAGCTTGTGTGCGCTCTTTCTTTCAGTTGCTGGATCTGGTTCCTGTTCCCCATTCATAGAGGATTGTAATCTGTGAGACTATATCTGAATAAAGAACCCTTTATTATGCTCAATTCTGAGCTACTGTGGAATTACTTTATAACGTCCATCTTCATCTCCTTATTGCCCCATTGTTTCTCTTTTGTAAATCTGCTTTGCAGCTACTCATGATTTTATTCCTTAAAGGGGGCCCAAGAAATAGATTTGGAGCTATTCTCTTTAACCCAACATAGGTAGTTGCTGACCATCTCTTGAGTGGGTGCATCCTAAAAAAAAAAAAAAAATCAATCTTGCTTCAAATTTGGCTCAAATTGTGGTAGTGGTCTTATTCTCACCAGTGGTATTAACATTTTCTGGAGGACCCAGCAAGATTCAGACCACCCACTCAAATTCTAAGCCTGAACCATCACTCCAGTACTCCAGAGGACTGAGGGGTTGACTCAGGAGGCATGTGCCTTGAGACATAGGCTCTGAGGCACCTTCAGGTCTCAGAGTATCAATCAAGGTGAACTTTTGTGCTGAAAAAAGCAGTAAACATCTACAGAGGCCTCCTGGTGAGATGTCATCTGGCTCTGTTTTGTGGGGTTCCTATCTGGGACATGTAGGCGATTCAACAGGACTCCAGTATTCTCCTGTCCATGACAAAAAGTGAGACATATCACCACTCACCTGAGGTCTTTGATATGGTTTTATGTCTTGTCCATCTTGTCTTTATATGTTTTTGTTTTGGTTTAATTTTTACTGTCCTCATCCTCTTTCTGTTTTCTATACTTTCTGTATTAACTTGTTTATTTTTTACTTGGGATGAATAAATGAAGGACAGTATGAATAATAAGACTAGCAAGACTAATATCCCTCTAATCTATGTTTTAAAGAATTTCAATACACTTTACCCCTCTATAGTTAAGGGTGATTATAGGCAGAGTTTTTTGTTTCTGCCCCCCAGCCTGCTACTAAATAACCACTCAGAGACTTAATATTAATTATAAATGTTCATTCAATAGCTCATGCTTATCACTAACTAACTCTTACATTTTAAGTTAACCCATATTTCTTAGCTATACTTTGCCACATGACTTTGTATCTTTTCTCAGTGTGGCATGCCCATCTTGCTTCTCTCTGTGTCTGCTCATGACTCTAAATTCTATCATTCTTCTTCCCAGTGTTCTCTGGACAGTATACTGTCAACAACTAAGGCAAGGGCATTTTTTGCCCAAATCTCTAGCTTTTGGCATAAAGAAAACAAATTTCATATGGAGGTTCTTTGATCCCTATCATTCCTTTTTGAAGCAAGTTGGTTCTGTCAGGAGCAGACTTGTCTCGTTGTCATGAAAAGTAATAGGTTTTTAAACATATTAACTCTCATATTCTCTAGGTCTTTGAAATATTTAATGACCATCTATCCATCTAAACATAACCTTGAAAACATACCTAATATGAATATGTTTGACAATTATATATGACTATTAATCTGCATTTTTAAATTATATGTTACATTTTTAATGAGCTGCATAAACACAATACTCCAGAATAGAAACATGCACACAGAATAACAAAATTAACTTTAAAGTTGTATTAATAAACCAAAACCCATACCAATGTAAGCTGTTTTGAAATTAACTGCTACTTTTGGGGTTAAAGTAGATTCAATAATATATCCTTTTAACTCATCATTTTTATGACATATCCCTCTTTTTGTCCTTTAGAAAGAGATCTTTGAATTTAACTCTTCTTTAATTTTTCTATTATGACCAATAACAACTTGTAACTAATCCGCCTAAAATAGCGGCAAACATCTATAACCCATTTTTTGGGAATGTGGTCACTGTTTCTTCTAGCCTGTTTCCCATTGTCTAGGAACACTGAAATCTTTGGGGGAACCTTGAGAAAATCAGATTAATTGTTAAATCTTGGTTAGAGTATTCTGTGAGGCTGGATAATCTCAGTCAATAGCTTTTTATACTGTTTTGTATGTAGAACTTGGAGGGAACTATATGTTGGATCATCTGTGCCATTCATTTTTATTGGTATCTGGTCTGCTTGCTCTGAAAATATATAAATTTTTAAAGGTAAAAAACACATCTACATTAATATAAGTATAGACTCTGTATTGTACATAAGTCAGCCAAAAATGATTTTGTTTTATGTTTGAGCAGGTAAAAGGCATCTATCAACTTTGTAAGTCCATCTGTTTGGATTGTATAATTAAACTGCAATATAAACCTCTATTCGTGCTGTATAAAAGGATGGCATAAGTCGTGAGGACTCTGTAGCCAATAAGATTTATTATGTTTTATTTCATCTCAGAGTTGTTCCCTTGTCAAGGGATCAGCTTGCATGTCACCTGTCCTATAGTGGGATCTCTTTTTTTTTTTTTTTTGGCTTCTTCCCCCATGTTTGTAGCCAAGATATTCAGGAGATCTTCCCCAGTCAAATATTATCTCTATTAATCTGGAATGAATACATAGCTTCTCATTTCCTGTGGAAATAAAAGCATAACCTCTCTCCCAAAGGCAACATATCTTTTGACTTCCATTTTGAAGTCAAGACATTTTTAAAACATACAGGTTGGCTTAATCTAGTAATTTTCATAATCAAATATCTCTTAGCAGCTCTTTGGTCAGTAATAAAAAATTTAAAGACAACACAATAATATACAAGATCCAGACTCTCTGTATATTTCCCATCTTTATGTGGTTTATTGTATTTTTATTTCTTTATTTCTTTTTTAAGGACGTCACTATTTTTAAACATAGAAAGTATCAGGAGGGCATTTTAGTGAACAAAAATCCTGACTTTCGTTTATTTTTTTCACAGCTTTTATTCGCAGTGTAAACTGGGGGAGAAGGTAACAAAAGACTTTATTAGCATGATACAAAGGGTAGCTCACACAGTCAACTCTGAGACATCAAATCATTAACATTCTGTTGTCTAGGTAGCTAAGGTGCTCTAACTCACTTCTGCTGAAGACAGACCTTTCCTAGGTGACCTCATAATTACAATCGAAGGTACAAAAATACATTTGCATATCCTGACCACCTGTCAGGAAGGCATTGGGCTATCTTAATTTCAAAAGAGCCAGGCAACCACCTCCTGACTTAGGAGGTACAATTATGCCTGTTACTCTCCAAACTCTCTGACCAGCAGACAAGGTGGAAATGGGCCTGCATTTTTCAGCCTCCACACTACTCTGTTCTGTTTTTCTACTCTTTCCTCCTCTGTGGCCTCCTCCTTCTCCTCCTTCTCCCCAGTTGTTCTCCTAATTGAAGCCTTGGAAAATCATTCTCTTGTTTCTTCCTTGATATTTCCCTCCTATTTCTTCCCCGATGTTTTCCTTCTACTTTTCTTATTTTTTTTCTTCTCCCTTTTATGCCTCCTAAGACAAAAACTTCTGTGCAAGAAAAGATTACCACACAAGCACAAGTTGAAAATCTTTGCATGGAAAGAAATCACATTATGATCACAAGTTACATGTTTTTCTTAGAATCCTACAAGTCATTAAACATTTTTCTTTGCATTGATTTTCCCACAGCAACATTTTTATCCCAAAGCAATGAATCTTGTATAATTGATTAACAAAGTTTTAATTGAGACAAGTATATTTCATCCAATTCCTTGAAACTAGCAGGCATCTGTTTGTGGTTACAAAGAAAGAATCATCTTTTTATTATTTATTTCTAAAGATTATTTTACAAAAACTACTAAAAGAATCACAAATCTAAATTTTTATGTATAGATAAACAACCAGCAATTTCTACCTTAAGTCCTCAGAGTGCACATCTGAGTACATCAACATTTTTTTATTAAACCATACTCGGAATCTGAGACTAGAAATTATTCATTGCCTTTGGTCGGCAACCTATCTTAGCAAGCAAGGCACATCAGCTAGTAATAACCGGGCTGCCTTTGTTCTTGTTCCTTGACCTTACTGACCCTTGCTTAATTATAAAAAGTGTGCCTTTTTAAACTTTAAATAGTTCCCCAAGATTTTCTATGTCAAAGCCATTAATCAAAACATATTAACCTAATGTTGCTAACAATCTACATCTCTAAATTCTTTCTAAGGGTGGTGGTTGAATCATTAATCAACTCCAACAGCAACGTTTGGAATAAATCAACCACTATTATTGTACCAGTCACACTGCCCAGTGAGCGTCTAGAAACCACCTTAGAGTTTTCATACAACTCATAGATTGTAAGCTTCCGCACTTTTCTGTGGACACCCGAACCTCGAAACAGGCGCGCGCCCACGAGAATGGACGATTGTCCTAAGGGTTTAAACACATGACACACACACAAGGAGACCGGGCTCATCTGCCAAGGAGCAAGTGGCAAATGGCAGCTTTATTAAGCATAAGTCGGGTATATATACTGTGGGGCAAAAGGACACCAGCCCCCCATCAGGATCAAGGAAAGAGAAAAGTCAGGGGGCCGCACCCAAGGTCAGAGAGCAGCTGAACAGAGAAAAGAGGAAGTCAGGTGGGCGTGCTCAGGCTCAGAGAAAAGCTGACCCGGGAACCTTGCAAGCAGCGAGAACCTTGCTTGCAGGTGGAATTACCATAACAGTAGAGGGAGAGTTCTCTCTAAGCTACACCCTTGGGCCGTAGGTGAAATTAACATAACAGGAGAGGGCAGTTCTATGCTACACCCTCAAGCTGATGCAGTGGAACCAGGAAGCAGAACAGCCCTGCATAGCACCTCAGGAAAAATGGGGACCTGTGTACCTACAATAGATTATGAGGAACGTGGTGACTGAGAGTGTAATAAGCAGAGCTATGCTCAATAGCAGCATGAGGTCCTCAGGAGATGTAGTGCTCATCCTTAGGAATACATTCGCATTATAAATGAGCCAGCAGGATGCCTTTGTGCACCTACTTTAAACCCCCAAACAGAAGACTAACCGCCCTTTTCTCATCTGCCAAAACTGGGTACTTAAAAATTCCAAATGTGCACCTAAGAGAAAAAGTTCCTCCTTAAGGTTCCTTAACTGTATGTCCTGCCATTTATAAGTAGTACACCAGATTACAATCATTTTGAAGGTCATCCTTCTCCAGCTGTGTCTAGCTGCAGCACTGTGCCCTGCCCTCCAGCTCACACTCCAAGGGGTTCTGTTGCCTACCTGTCTCCCAGGCTGATCCCATTGCTGCCTACATGGATAACAAATGAAACAGTCTGCTCTTCCCGGATTCTCACTGGCATTCCAGTTTGCACATCCCCCAGCTTCACCTCCATATCAGCAGTAAAAAACCGTGGTACATTTATACACCTCTATGTCACTCCCCACTTTTTTGCTATACAGAACTCTACAGCCCTGGGGTAGTACTGCCTTTAAAAAAAAATGTTCTATTACTAATTGTATAACTTCTGCCCATAATTCTGAAATGTGTATACTATCAATCTCCTTATGCACTTTTGACAATTGTTCTGTTGAGAACATCTTGCTATGTGTACTTTGAGGCAAGTTGATACTGCCCTCCCAGAGCCAAAATATTTTATTATTACCTTGATTACAAATTTGAATATTAGTTCAACTTCAACCACAGCCTTGGTCCTACAGGTGCACACCACTAATTCAGGTAAACTCTTTATCTAACAATGCTTCATTAAAATACAAATTAATCAAATTAATACAACTAACCAGAGACTAATAGAGAAAACTAACATTCTAAACTTAATCATCATTTTTAATAACTCAAAATCTTAATATTTAAACATACTTAACCATATCATGCCATACTATTATAGATTTCTATATTACTTTCCTATCTTATTATATATCAGAAATATTAAAAAATCATTTACAATCATACCTACAAGGTGTGTAAAATAGTTTTCAACTTGCCATCAATATAAACTGTTGCTTATTGATAACAGGTATAGATTATTGATCATAAATAATTATTATTGATTATAAATCATTGATAAATATTGACTATATATCAATCTAAATCATCATTAATTTCAAAATCATTATTGTTCTTCCAGTCATCATCATACTTTTCATTACCTATATTTCTCACTGCCCTCAAGACATTTACAAGCTTCTTTTTAAACAAAAAAGGGACAGGTGTCAGGGGCCAGGAGAGTTTTAGCAGATGATAACTAGTGTTCAGATGTCAATCCACCAGAGTTGATGGAGGGCAATTCTGTCCAGACAAGGTCTATAAATCCATCAACTCTGGAAACTGTTGCTCACTTTTGTTAGAGCAGCTTGGTGTCTCCCCATTACCTGCATTGTAATGTGTAATTTCATTTGATGTGCATATGTAATCTTATGATTGCATCTCAAACTTATGGGCACATATATCTGCGGGTGGTCAGGAAGATGACTTTTCATTTAGCTATATAGTCTTGATATATAAAATATATACTGGGACATACTTCATAATTGGATCTATTTGTCCCACAAGGACTGTGGACACTTAAAAACCTGCCTTGTTCTTTTGCTTATGGGGTGACTTCCCCTAACTCTGTGAGACCCTGGTGAGAAAATTTAGTCACGTAGTAGAAAACCTTGGTTCCCACCGTCAAATTTCCACTCCATTCCCTGAGATAAAACTTAGACACCAGTTCCCTGCAATTTGGCAGAAAATTTAGTCAGGAGAGGAATATTTCAATAGATCACATTTGGGACCTTCAAAGGTAGGGGTGGCACATCCCAGCTTGTTTGATTCTTAGTCCTTCCTAATGAGGAGATTGGATGTTCCAAATTTTCCCACAACCAACTTGGGAAAGTGCTAACCTCAGTTGAACCCCAGTTCTAACTCTAGAAAGACTATTAATTTCCTATACCCACCCACATCTTGGTTTGTTGATATAGGGTTTCAATCTAGGAATGTAGCATCTTACACAAACTCTCCTTCTCCCTTAGAATTTTAAAGCCTCCTAAATCAGATTTTTTTTGCCTGTTAGTGCTGTTCAGGCATCTTTCTAGGCTTTTATCTGCCTTAGGACCCTGAGAAATTCTAGCTCTGAAATTTCTCCTCCTATTTATTCTCTCTGCCCAGAGGCTCCACCTATCCCTTTCTTGCTTGGCTATTGACTATGCAGCTTTTTTATTAAACCAATCAGGTACCTTAGGCAGGCAAGGTGAATCAATAATGAAAGATTGCACTGGCAGCAGGACCCAGGAAGCCATGTTTTAAAATGGTACAGCTTTTTTTCTGCCACTATTGCTGAAACAGGAACTCTTTCTATGGCATGTCCTAGCAAACAGCAAAAAGCTGTGTTAAACTCTCTCTCTCTTTTTTTTTTTTTTTTGCCAGAGAGTAAAAAAGCCGCTGTTTATTAAACTCAAGTCGGGTATTTATACCAGGAGGCAAGAGGGTTCAAAAGGGCTGTGTTAAACTCTCTTTCCCCCCCTTTTTTTAAGCTCTCTCAGGTTTTACATGGAGTTCATTACCATGCTGGGCACCATCTGTGAAAGGAGTGGCGGGCTGTGTTCCCACCAGGATCCCGGATAGCCACTCTGTAGTAATAAGGAACAGTGGGCTGTGTCCTACCACCCGGGTCCCAGCTAGCTTTACCCAAAATAATTACATGGAAACTGTATTCTTTTAAACACTGCCTGGCCCATTACCTCCAGCCTCTTATTGGCTAACTCTCACAGATTGATTCAACCCATTTCTAATAATCTGTATCTCACCATAAGGTCGTGACTTACTGGGAAAGATTCAGCATGTCTGACCTGGCAGCTTCATGGTGGGCGGCTCTCTGCCTCAGCCTGACTCTTCTTCTTTCTCCCAGCATTCTGTTCTGTAAGCTGCTGTCCTATCAAAAGCCAAGGCAGTTTTTTATTAACCAATGAAAGTAACACATAGACAGATGACCCTCCTCCATCAAATTACACAGAAACTGTATTCATTTAAATACTGCCTGACTCATTAGTTCTAGCCTCTTATTGGCTAATTCTCACGTCTTGATTAACCCATTTCTAATAATCTGTGTTACCGGGAAAGATTCAGCATGTCTGACCTGGTGGCTGGTTCCATGGCATCTGCCTCATTGCCTTCTTCCCAACATTCTGTTCTGTCTACTCTACCCACCTATGTTCTGACCTATCAAGCCAAGACAGTTTCTTTATTAACCAGTGAAAGTAACACATAGACAGATGACCCTCCTACATTACAGAAATGACAGGCATCTGGTTTTCTAGACAGTCACCCAAAGTTCAACCATTGTAGATAGGATCACCTGCCAGCACACTCACCAGGACACCCCTAGACAAATGTCAGCCAATCAGAAGTCTTAAACCTCAGAAACCCCTCACCCCCATCTTTACTACTATAAAAACCAACACTAACTGAGCTTGAGGCTCTCTGATTATTCCAATATGTTGAACTTGTTGGGAGACTGAGTTTGCAAACTTGCATAAAATAAAGACTCTTTGCTTTTATATATGGTACTCGGTCTCCTTGTTGGCTTTTGGAGGACTTTTCAGATCTGGGCATAACATAAACATATATATAGTATATTGTAACAAAAATAACCTTCAATTTTCTATAAACATGCAAAAATCCTTTAAATAAAGGTAGAGACATATAAACAGTATATTATAACAAAAATAACCTTAATTTATATTAATACACAAAAATCCCTTAAATAAGAGTAGAAACATATATATATAGTATGTTATAACAAAAATAACTTTAAACTTGTATCTATTTACCAAAATCCATACCAATGTAAAATGTTTGAGGTTAATAATTGTCTTTTTATCCTATATTCCTATATCACCCTTAAATGATGACAAACATCTATAACCCACCAAGTGACCAAAAATCGCCCATACCACCTCTGGGGAATATAGGTGTTGTGTTCTCTAGACTGGTCTCTGTTGTCTGTGGGTGATGGCATCTTTAGAGAACCCTGAAAAAATTAAGATAATGGTCTAGTCCTGTGAAAACTAGTTATAACGTTTGTTATCCAGTCTCTGTGCAATGGGAAAGCACAGGGTTTATCTGAAGTCCTAGTTAGAATAGTCTATGAGGCTGGACCATCTCTGTCAACATCCTTGAAGATGTTCTGGATGCAGAACTGAGGAAACTGTAACAAAACCACTCTGAGAAGCTGGACCACCTGGGCCACCCATTGTCATTGGTGTCTGGTCCCACATGGGCTTTAATAGGCAACATACTTATCTGCATTAACACAAGTATGGACTGTGCACTGTACATAATCCAGTCAAAGACAATTTCTTTTTCTTTTAAGTTTGAGCAGGTAAAATATACATCACATGTCTTGTAGTTTTGCTAGGTTTATTTCTTTATGTCTGTAGTCAGGATTTTTAGGTGGTCTCCCTAAATCATGCCTAATAACTATCAATCTTGAATAAATACACAGCCTCTTGTAGAAATTTGGGTCCCACACTGGAATACCAAAGGTACCAGGCTTTTTCTTTTGGGTCACCTGCCAGCTCCCAAGTCATGAAACAGAAGCACAACCTCTTCCCCAACACAGTACATTTTCTGGCTTCCATTTTAAAGTTAAGGCATCCCTAAAGTATCTAGGCTGACTTAATTCAGCAGCTGCTATTACAATCCCAGGTCTCTCAGCAGCTGCCATTCACTCATCAGCATTCAAAAGAATTCAAAGCCAACACAATGCCATACAGAATCCAGATGCCCTGTGTATTTTTCATCCTTATGTGGCTTATTATTTTTTTATATTACTTTACTCTTTCTTTAAAGACTTCATTATTTTTAAACTACTTTTCTATGACTGTCTATACCCTTTTTTCTTTTATTTCTTAAGTCTATATACATTTTTAAATACACTGGAACCTGTTTAGATGTTTTTTTTTCCATCTGTACCCGATTTACTAAGTGTCTGCAACTGTGTACTTGCAGCATTCTCTGATGCCTGAGCCAAACTTTAGGCTGCTAAACCGCTTTGCATTGGCAGTATTGACAGCTGATTCCACCCAGCTAGGGTCCGCAAAAGCCAACCTTTAGTCCCCAAACCTGGCAAGAGTTGTCTTCAGCTGAGAACTGTGTCTAACTGTTCACTAGCCCTGCCTATCCCTCTCCCGCATAGCTCTAGGCTGTTCAGCTTTTTATTAGACCAATCAGGTGTCTTACCCAGGCAAAACAAAACAAATGTAACACATCTTTACATTGTTAACAAAGGCACTAGAAACAGATGTAACATGCCTTCACACAGTTAAACATTAAAAAAATAACATATCTTTACAAAGTTAAAGTGATATTCCACAACAGAAGACAGTTTCCCTTGTCCCATGCTCCCGAATGTTTATTTGAAATTTCCTCTATAACTCCTTGTCCGAAGACAAAGTGACACCCTAACTCTGTGACAGAGAGAAAGAAAACAGCAGACAGCTAAGGATATTACAAACATTGCACCCATTTCCAACAGAAGTTACTGTTGTCTACCCCAGGCTGTTGAAACTGTCTGTGGCAGGAATGAGAAGCAAGAGGCTCATCTGCAGAGAACTCTGCTCTGACTGGGGGCTTTCAATCAGGAATCCACAGATTAACCAATGCCTCATCAGGACTTCCCTAGTCATTTCTGCCACACAAGCATGAGAACCTGAGTTTGATTCCCAGAAACCACACACGCGTGCACATGCACACACACACACACACACACACACACACACACAAACACACACAAAAGATTTGGTGGTATATAATTGTAATTTAACTGGCCTGTCAACCTCGCGGAATAGGAAATCTCCAGACCAGTAAGGGACCCTGACTGGAAAAATAAGGGCTTCTGAAGACAACACCTGAGGTTGACCTCTGGTGTACACACACATTCACCCACACAAGCACACACAAAGCTTCAGAGGCCAGGGAATACCTTCATAGAGCCATGTAAAAGCATCTCAAGATGTTACTGCCCTGTGGACCACAATAGAGAAAACTTTGCTCATAAAACGGGAGAGATTCTTACTGTTGATTGTGACCATTTTCCAGAGACAGGTCTTGGTACAGAAAACAATGCACGGAAAATGGTCCCATGGTAAAAGCAGGGAGCACATTGACCCAACAGGTCCATGAGATGCTGAGCATCCATCTGTATCTCACCACTAAACATGTCTGTGACCGCTACGCAAACCACAGGAAAGACAGTAAAGCTTGTGACAAAGTAAAGACTCCCTGTAAGTCATTTAGGAAGTGAATCAAGAAAATGACATTTAAAGAGCTGAATTCTTCTATTCACTATTTCTTCCAATAGTGAATTCAATTCTATTCAATAGTGAATAGCTGAATTCACTATTGCTTCCACGAGATCCCACGGATCTCCTGCTCTACAAATCTCTCTCCTGGCAAGGCTTGAATCTTTCTTTTCTCTTCTTTAGCAAGAATGCAAGGGCTGGGTAGCTTTCACAGACCCCTCCAGCTTACGTGTTTCTAACGCTCATGAACAGTAAGCAAGAAATTTACTAGGGTCTCTTCTTCGCTGCCTCTCCTGAGATTTTTAAACTCGTTAAGAATCATTTTGTAGAATTTCTCTCCCTATATTCTACTTCTGGATTATTGTCCAAGAACATTGTCTCCTGAGCTGGTGGGAAAGAGAGGAAGTTGGGAGATATAACAATCTTCTGTGGACTCACAAATGGATTTCTGTGCATGGAGCTATTAAGGGCTAACTAACCATACCTCATTAGATATTCATTAGCATGTCCTCGCAAGAGTACTTGACTGTGGTTAACCATAAACTGGCCCCATTTCCCCTTTCATATGACCCTTATTTCCCACAGAGGGTTTCTCTGTAGAAATTTGACTTCCTTTATTTTGCTATTTCAACAGGAAAACAGATGAAGCACCATGCCCTGTGATGTGGGTCATACCATGCCAGAAATGGAGCATGTCCTCCCAGTGTTAGAAGTTACTGAATAGCAAACCATTCACAAATTACATCAGTCATCTTGACTATGGTTTTCCAAGCAGTCCCAGTGCTCCTAAGAAAGTGGCCATCAGCAAACACAGGTTCTAATCTTTCAAAATAAAAATACCTGTATGTGCAAGTGTATGCACGTGAGTGCAGTGTTGAGGATGTCCAGGAAAAGACATCAGATCTCCTGGAACTGGACTTACATGTGGTGGTGAGCTGACCTAGTGGGTTCCAGAGACTGGACTCAAGTCTTCCGGAAGAACAGCAAGTGCTCTTAACCATGGAGCTGCATATGAAAGCTGTTAAGGGTTAAACATGTCTCCCTGGAGAAATTCATTATAGAGAGTATAGAGGCGAGATACAGGACCATGGAGACCAGAAAGCAGGCCATAAAGGTCAGAGGATCCTGGAGGTAAGGTGCAGCAACAGATAGGGACCTCTCTCCAGATCACTTGTATTCGCTGCTAATGTTAACTCTCACAGCATACATTGCACAGCACACAGTAACTATATCTATAGATAGATGACAGGTAGATGATAGAAAGATAGATAGATAGATAGATAGATAGATAGATAGTGACAGACAGACAGACAGATAATAAATAGACAGACAGATGATAGATAGATAAATATAGATAGATAGATAGATAGATAGATAGATAGATAGATAGATAGATAGAGACAAACAGACAGATAATAAATAGACAGACGGACGGTAGATAGATATAGATAGATACATACATAGATACATAGATAGATACATAGATAGATACAGACAGACAGACAATAAATTGATATGATACATAGATAGATAGATAGACAGATAGATAAAGATAGACAGACAGACAGATGATAGACAGATAGACAGATGATAGACAGATAGATAGACAGATGATTAGAGAGATAGATAGATAGATATAGACAGACAGACAGACAGACAGACAATAAATCGATAAGATAGATAGATAGATAGATAGATAAAGACAGACAGACAGATGATAGACAGATAGACAGATGATAGATAGATAGATAGATAGATAGATAGATACAGACAGACAGACAGACAGATAATAGATAGACAGACAGACAGATAGACAGACGATAAATAGATAGATAGATAGATAGATAGATAGATAGATAGATAGATAGATAGATGCCAGTGGATGGCTACCAAAGCATTAAAAGAGGCCTCAGCAGAGCTCAGACGGTTCTTACCCCGTGGGTCATGACGGGGAGGGGGGGTCACATATCAGATATCCTGAATATCAGATACTTACAAATCGATTCATAACAGTAGCAAAATTACAGTTATGAATTAGCAATGAGATAATCTTATGACTGTGGATCTTATCAACATGAGGATCTGAGCTAAAAGGTTCCAGTACCGGGAAGGTTGAGAGCCACTGGCTCAGAGACTCTTTATTGGAGACAGAGACAGGAAGCTGATAGAAATGTCAAGAGCTCCTGCAGTAGTGAGATGTTAAGAAACTCAGTTGAAGGGCGGCCGGAAGCACACAGGACAGACTGTGGGACCATGGAGTTCAACCAGGACTCTGAGCTGACTTGAGATACCAAGGTAAGATCCAGGACCATGGAGACCGCAAGATGAAGTACAAGGTCAGAAACATAGCGCCAGGTCTGACCTCACAAATGGATCGATGCACAAAGAATATTGGGTAGGCTATGTCTGCGGTGGAGACTGAGCTAATCGGTAGTCCTGGGGGGCAGCCTAGAGTCCTCTGCTCCTCAGCTTCTTGACACACACATCTGGTGGTCACATGGAGAGTTGGTGGGAACCATCTCATGTTTCCTCTATTTCATTCTCTCTCCTTTTGAACGTGAAATCCTAATATTAGCCCCTAACTGCTAAAGAATGAGTCGAGGCAACAACTGCAGGTTTCAAGGACGTCTCTTTTCCAGTGGGCATTTGCTATCAACACTGAACCCAGACGGTTTTAAATTCTTTGTTCTTCTTGGATGGAACTGCTTTGCCTTGTCAGTGTGTTTGCAAGAGTGAAAACATTTTAGGCAAGGAGAAATGCTGCCCTCTACAGGACATATGTCTTTTCTCTTTTTTCTTTTTCTTTCTTTCTTTTCT
Organism: Myodes glareolus; assembly: GCF_982192425.1. Lineage (NCBI taxonomy): Eukaryota > Metazoa > Chordata > Mammalia > Rodentia > Cricetidae > Myodes > Myodes glareolus. Next base: position 12,670,003 of record NC_142034.1, read on the forward strand.
TTTTTTTTTTTTTTTCTCTCTTTTGGTTTTTTGAGACAGGGTTTCTCTGTAGCTTTAGAATCTGTCCTGGAACTAGCTCTTGTAGACCAGGCTGGCCTCGAACTCACAGAGATCCACCTGCCTCTGCCTCCAGAGTTCTGAGATTAAAGGCGTGCACCACCACTGCCTGGTTGAATCACTGTCTTCTAAGTGATCACTCCCAAGCACAGCACATTCATTTTGTTCTCTTTCTTCTTTTATTTTAATTCGTAAAGTAGTCAGCGACCTTTCTAGTAGGGCATGCATGTGTGAATGTATGTGTGTGCGTGCGTGCGTGCGTTAGAGAGAGAGAGAGAGAGACAGAGAGAGAGAGAGAGAGAGAGAATGTTCATGTATATGGAGGCCAGAGGTTCTTCTTGGGTACTGTTTCACCTCAGGTGCCATTCATCTTATTTGTTTGTTTACTTGTTTAATACTTATTTAGTTTTATGTGTGCATGTGTGTGCCTGGGTGTATATCTGCATATCACATGTGTTCAGAAGCCCATGAGGTCAGAAGAGGGATCAGATCCAGATACTTGGAACTAGAGTTGTCAATGGTAATGAGTTGCCATGTGAGCGCTGGGAATCATAACTGATTCCTCTGCAAGAGCAATAAGTGTCAGAATAGCCAAGCCATCTCTCTCCACCTTACTTTGCTTTATTCTTTTAAGAGATAGAGTCGCCTCCCCTCACCCCTCTGGCCAGGAACTCACTAAGCAAGCTAGACTTGCTGACACTTGGGTCCCAGGGATCCAGCTGTCTCTGCCTGGGCAACCCTGAGTGCACTTCCTCTAGGGTAAGGTATGAGGGGAGTATGTCAAGATTCACCACTTCTACTCAGTGTGTCACTAAAGATGCTACTCAAGCACTTAGGAACTAAGTAAATAAAAGGCAAAATGCTGCGAAGGAAGAAGTCAAATTATCCCTGTTCAAAGGTTATAGGATTCTACATCTGAAACCCTGAGCAATCTTCCAACAGTATTTTAGAACTCATAAGCAAAACCATTCAAATTGCACGTAAAACTTGACACACGAAAATCAATGGCTTTTCAACAAGCCAGTGTTGAACTGAGGGAGAAAACAAGAAAGTGATCCATTCACGGGATTCACACAACAAACTAGGAATATATTGAAGGATGTAAAGGTACAGAAAGAAAAACTAAAAACAGCCAATGGCATTTACATGTTGAAGTTAACTCAATTTAGGAAATAACCTGGTTAGATAAAAGATAAAACAATTATATTTTTATTTACTATAAGGGGAAAACTCACGAAACAGAAACAAGATGTCCAAGTTCAGCTGTGCTGTGAGGGAACCACAGAGAGAACGCACCATTTTTCTCCAGGTCCCAGAAAGCCACATCCTAGCTTGGCCCCACCTCTTAAAGATTATTGGTTGGCAAAGATTCCCCATCACCTCCCCCTTTTGTCTAAATAAGAGCGATCCAAACCCAATACAAAATTACATACAATAGGAACAGATATCAAGTATAAAATTACAACCAACACAAACAATATTAAGCAAGGAACACATGATAAGTGTTTTAATAGACATTTTATTTCAATGAGTCTAAGCCTTGTATCAGAAATATGCTTGGCTAAACCATAAGAGGATGGTAACTATGACTATCTAATCTTCAACCTCATTGAAGGCCTGAGAAGAGAGATAATATTTACTTGAGTAGTCAGGAAGTTCAATCAAGCAGCTTCCAAAGTGAGCAGAATATGACAGAGCAATCACCCAAAGTCTCAATTGCAATGTTAAAGCAACCAAGTTTGGCTAAGGCCTAGAGTAACTGACAGACCATTTTCAGAGGCAGGGAATTTTTCAGAACCATCTTACCCTGTCTTGGCAAGGTTTGGCAGTCCTTTTCCGTGTGTCCTGCTTATCCAGTCTGGATACCATGTACTTTATCAGTGGTTGAGGCATGGGCAGTTCCTTTCCCAAAGGCCAATTGTGCCAAGAAGAAAGCAAACTCCGAGTGGAGTGTCTTTGGCGTTCAACATTCTCTCGGGAATAGCTTGGTGCTGTCAGGAGAAATCATGTTTCATGTCAACAGAACCCTAAGTTACTTAAATGCCATTTCTACAGATCCTTGAAGTGGTTGAAAATTTCCTACCTAGGCAAAATACAATCTCTATGTATCTAAAGAACCTAATTAATCTGACTATATGTACAACAAACATGAACAACTATTGACCTATAATATTTAATACCTGTATAACTTAAAGACTAATACTTTATGTCAGACTATTAAATAATCTGTAAACAAATGTGTAGCAAATGAGAATAATGACCTCAAAATGTAAACAATGTATAAGTATCTTGATCAGAGGTAGGAGTAATATATAATGCAATATGAAAATATGTAGGAGGGAGGTGTTTGTTTGTCCCAGTCAACTGGCTACCTGTGTGAAATAATCACACAGAAACTGTATTAATTAAAACACTACTTGACCCATTAGCTCTAGCTTTTTATTGGCTAACTCTTACATATTAATTTAACCCACTTCTAGTAATCTGTGTATTGTCACAAGGCTGTGGCTTACTGGGTAAAATTCTTAGCATCTGACTCTGGTGGTTCCATGGTATCTCTCTGACTCTGTCCTTCTTCCTCCCAGCATTTGGTCCAGTTTTCCCCACCTATCTAAGTTCTGTCCTATCAACAGGCCAAGGTAGCTTCTTTATTCATTAATGGTAATCACAGCACACAGAGGGGACTCCCACATCACCTCATCTTTTCTGTTTAAATAAAAAGGTCTTAACTTTAACATAGTAAAATTACAAAAATATATTCTAAAAGTTGTATTAATATGCAAAATGTCCTTAACAGAGGTAGAAACAAAGTAGCTGCATTTGAATCAAGTAACAAAATGCCATTCATGTAATAGTAGATTATAGACTTAGGAAATTGCTTACATGTTATTTTCAATGACTGACTGACAAAGTATTGGCACAGGGTGGGGTTATTGAGCATTGTCTATGGAAGGATGGTCCGTTGGTATCTCCTAGTAGGCTGAGAATTATTATAAGTAGGCACTATGAAGGCAATTTTTTTCTATCCATTTTTTGTGAAGGTATAGTGAAGAAACAATCCTTTAAATCCTTAACTATGAGAGGTCGTCCTTTTGATAACAGAGAAGGCAGAGGAATTTTAGATTGTAGAGGGCCCATAGGTTGAATAACCTTGTTGATAGCTCTAAAATCTGTCACCATTTTTCATTTTTTATATTTTTTAACAACAAATATAGGAGATTTTTAAGGGCTGGTAGATTTTTTAATATGGCGAGTATCTAGCTGCTCTTGTACCAGCTGTTCTAAAGCCTATAGCTTTTCTTCTGTTACAGGCCACTGTTTAACCCATATTGGATTGTTAGTTAACCATTTTAAAGGTAAGGCCACTAGTACTTCTGAAAGTTTGTAAATTGCTTTGTGTTCTTGTACAGCCTGAATGGCTAGTGACCTTTGTCTATAATGTCTTTTAATATTTTTCCCAGAAACAGAAGTTTATGGGGCTGCAGGATTGTTAATCTGGGTATTCTATCCATCGCAGTAGGACATGACCCCACAAACTTACTGCAATGTTAACTACATACGGCCTCAGTCTTCCTCTCTGTCCTTTTGGCACTATGCATTTAACCCATCTCGTGCTTTGTTCACTTGAGATAGGGTTCCAATTCCTAGGAACTGAACATCTGCCTCTTGAAGAGACCAATTCAGATGTCAAGATTTTGAAGTAATGATACTTACATCTGCATCCATGCAAGCCTTTAATAACAATACAATTTATACACATTCTTAGCTTTGGTCTTTGATCATTTATAGAAGTCTGCCAGAATATAAATTTTCTATGTCCTACTGGAGTTTTTGAATTATCCTCCACATTTATTTCATCATCCAGAACAGTATGGTTTTTAATAGTAGGCACTGGATTTTTAAAATTTTTCTGGTGAGACATGTTCTCCACAGTGACTGGGAATGATTGGACCACTTTTATCATGGGGGCCTGTGAGTGGCCCCCCAAGGAGTTTTCTGATGGTATCAGGTTGCCTTGTCTGTCTTTTGTTGACCTGCATTTATTGATCTAATTTCGGCCTTTGCCACACCTCCTACATATACCTGAAGGCTGAGTCCTCTTATTTTTGCCATTTCCAGAGGAGATATTATTTCTGGGAATTCCTTTCTACAATCCCTTCTCAGGTGTCCTACTTTATCACAATTAAAACATTTGGTATTTTGATGTCTCCTCATACCATTGGAAATTGCTTCTCCTACCCAAGCTTCAGTACTATAGTCAAGAGGCTCAACATTCATTTTATGCAAGATCCATTTATCCATTGGTGCTGACCTGACCTTTAAAGGTCCAAGGATCTTTTTTCATTCTAAGTTGGCAGTCTCAAAAACCAAAGATTCAATTAGTACAGGTCCAGCTTCTGGGTCTGTTACCCCTATCTGTACAGCCTTAGGTAATCTTTGTAAAAAAAAGTCATTAAAGGGTTCTCTCTGACCCCGTTTGACTCTAAAATGTGGTTTAATTCTCATTCCTAGTTTTTGAATCCTATCCCAAGCATTTAAAGCTTCTATGCTACATAGGGATAAAGTGTGTTTATCATAAAGAGCCTGATCCTGAGGATCAGAGTAATGTTCCTCACCCAGAATTTGATCTTGGGAAATCTCTAGTCCTTTTGCTTTTCCCTGTTGGTCTAAAATTTTTGCTTCTTTTCTCCAATAACACCTTCAAAGCAACTGCAGTCCATTTTCTAGGACTGCTGAGATTAACTGAATCTAATTTTTAGCATTGTCGTGTTGCTTGAAGCCCATGTTTTGACCATTTTCCTAATGGAGGATGAATGTATTATGTACTATTGCTTGTTTAATTTTCTTTAGATCAGTTATATGTATGTGTTCCAATGTATATTCTTTGACTACTCTAGGGTACTTGGTGCCAGATGCTTTTTCTGATGATATCACTGGATAGGCAGGTAGAACTCTGGGTGAGATATTCCAGAGTTTGGTATGTACTGATGAGGCTAAATTTTGTCTTTATACCTTTTGTTCCTGATCATCAAATTTGATAAATTTTCAATTTTTTAAAATTATTTTACCACTGTCTTTTTTAAAGTCTGAATCTCCTGTCTGGTGTTCTATTCTAATGCCTTCACTGAGGATTTTAAGGTGTGAAGTCTGTTCAGTAAAGATAACATCTCATCCTTGGAGATAATTTTTATAGCATGCATATTATCTTCCTGGAGAGACTTTTTATCAGTCAGTCTATCATAACTATTTGACAGAGTCTGATTAATACATTCAACAGCACGAATTCTCTCAGATGTCTCAGCACCCTCTGTCATTGACTAGGTTTTGTTTGTAAAATTGGTTGTATCCTTCTCCAGAGTGCTGAATTTCCCTTTTAGTTGGTCATTATCAGTCTGTAAAGACTGTATCTTTTCTAAAAGTTCCTCATTCTTGGCCCTATTATCAAAACATGTTTTTAAGGAGAAAATATGAAGGACAAAGCTAATCCCCAGAATCAAATAGAGGGATGTAGGAGAGAAATCACTTAAACCTTGCATAATGTCATACATGGTATAAGCAAAAAGATCTATTGAATTCTTATATTGTTAAATTATCCATCACCTTTCCCTTTTAATTATAAATTTATAATTTATATTTTAAATTATAAATCCTACCTGTGGTTGAGTTGGAGTTGGAGTAGGTGCAATAACAGTTACCTGCCAGTAGGTGTTGTGGCACAGTTGTGGCCACGTGACTGGCTTGAACCTGATTTTAGCATTAAATATTGAAAGATGCGCTCAAATTAAAAATAGTTATTCAATATAAATCACAGACTGTACACTCCACAGAGGTCCCTGACTGGTCAGCAGCCACACAAGCACAAGAATAGCAAGGCAGCAATGCCGAACAGAGACACCCGGGGAAGCCCGTGTCCTGCCTGAGTTTCTGTGGCATGGAAAAACTGGACCCAGAAGTCAACTGTGCAATCACTGGTGGCCAAAGGGTGGCTCCAAGACGTTACTGTGGCTAGTGACTACTCAGGGTCGCCGTGTGGGAATCCTATACCCATATGCACCACATGGAGCCTGATGGCAGCTGGCCAGAGCAGCTGGAGACCCAAGCCCCATATTGGGTGCCAACTGTTGGATTTAGCTCAATTCAGGAAATAACCAGGCTAGCTAAAAAAATAAAACAATTATATTTTTATGAAAACTCATGAAACAGGAATGGGAAGTCCAAGCTCAGTTGTGCTATGGGGGAACCACACAGAGAGAGTGCAACTGAGCCATGCCATTTTTTCTCTGGGTCCCAGAAAGCCACACCCAAATTTGGTCCCACCCCTTAAAGATAATTGGTTGACAAAAATTCCCCATCATTTACATTGTTTTTTTTTCTTTAAAAAACAAAAAAGCCTTCTGGCCAGGCATAGTGGCCAAAGCCTTTAATACCATCACTGAGGAAACAGAGGCAGTTGGATCTCTGTGAGCTCATGGTCAGCCAATCTACTTAGTGAGTTCCAGGACAGCTAAATCTATATAGAGAACCCTGTCTCAAAGCAGGGGGAAACCTTCTACACAGCAGAGAAGATAGACAACAGAATGAAGAGACAACCAACAAGAATGGGAGATCATCTGAGTTAGCTACTCATTTCATAAAGCAAGAATATACAAAGCTGGGCTGTGGTGGTGCACGTCTTTAATCCCAGCTCTCGGGAGGCAGAGGCAGGCAGATCTCTGTGAGTTCGAGGCCAGTCTGGTCTACAAGAGCTAGATCCAGGACAGGCTCCAAAAACTACAGAGAAACCCTGTCTCAAAAAAACAAAACAAACAAGCAAACAAAAAACCCTCAATACTGAAAAATTAGTTCAGATGGACAAGATGGCTCAGCAGGCACAGGAGCTTGGCATCATCAAGGTTGATGACTTCAGCTGTCTCCGGAACACACATGAAAGAAGGAGAGAACCAACTCCTGCAAGGTGTCCTCTGACCTCCACACATGTGCTGTGGCATGTGCACAAGCGCACACACAGGAGCACAAATTAGATAAACAAATGTAAACCATTTCAAATCAATAAATATAACCAAAGTCAGAGAGGAGATCGAGGTAGACACTTCTCAAAAGACAAAAGAAAAAAAAAACAATCAATCAATATATAAAAAAGTGTTCAGTACCTGGAGCTGTATTAGTTACTGTGCTGAAATGCCTGGCAGGAACACCTCACAGAAGGGAAGTTTCACACTAGCTCATAGATTCAAAGGAATCCATCCACATAGCAAGGAGGTGGAAAAGCAGTTCATCTGACCAGTTGCATAATTTTGTTATACAAGATAGAAAATTCTTTGTGGCCATTTCTTAATTAGTGATTGATGGGGGAGAGTTCAGCCTATTATCGATGGTGCCATCCCTGGGCTGGTGGTCCTGGGTTCTATAAGAAATCAGGCTGAGCAAGCCATGGGCAGCAGGCCAGTAGGCAGCACCTAGGCATGGCCTCTGCATCAGCTCCTGCCTCCAGGTTCCTGCTCTGTTGGGAAGAGGAACACCAGAATAAAAACAGCGTTCTCTTTTCTTTTCTCTCATTGTCTCTGAGTCCTGAGCTCATGAAATGGCACTATCAATATGGTTATTGATTACTCCCTCCCCTTAGTTATCCCCCTTTGGTTATCTCCCTCTGGAAACGCTCATACAGACATAGTGGGTGCCGTGCCAATCTTCAAGGTGATTCTGAATCCTGTCACTGTGATAATGAGCACTCACCATCATGCTGGGCATGTAGGGAATGCAAGCCAAGACCACAGTAAGATTCCATCTCACCCCGGTTAAAAGTAAATGATAGATTCTGGTGGTAATGTGGAGAAATGGAACCCTTGCATCCTGATTATGGGGACAGAAATCACTGCAGCTACTGTGGGAAACTAAACACTAAAACTAGAACTATCATTTAATCTAGCTATCTAACCCCTCAGGATATCTCTGAAGGAAATAAATTCATAAAATTAAAAGGATATCCATTTGCTCATATTTATTTTAACTCTGTTTAATATTAACCAAGATTTGTAATTAGTTGAAGTGCTTTGTCAACACTTAGGTCTAGTTTATCCATAATGAATAAGTATTCAGTCAAAAAGGAGAAGGAAGTCCTGTCATTTGTAATAAAATTGATAAGGCTGGAAGACATCACATTAAGAAAACTTGACAGATACAAAGGTGTGTGTCACTTGTTTTCTCTCACATCGTGTAGTGCTGTGGAATGAGAAATATCCTCTGTGGGCACACATGTGTGAACACTTCAACCCCAGCTGGTGGCAGTGCTGTTTGGCCAGGTTGTGAAGGCTTTAGAAGGTGGAGCCTTGCTGGAGGAAGTGAGTCACTAGGGGTGGAGCTTGAGACTTTGTAGTCCAGTCCCACTTCCTGTTCACTCTTTGCTTCTTGAGTGTGGAAGCAATATGACCAGGCAGGCTCCTGTTCCTGTCACTGTGCCTCCCCTGCCTGATGCTACATCCTCTGCCACACTCGACTGTCTCCTTCTGGAATTATGAACCAGAACACACCCTCTCTCCTTGAAGCTGCTTTCGTCGAGATATTGATATCATAGCAGCAAGAGCAAGATAAACGAAAACATGTAGGTACTAAAATGTTTTTAAAAGAAGGGAAAGGGACCAGGAGAAGGAGAACAAAGAGGGAGGGGAAGAGAGACTAGAAGTAAAGTGGGCGTATATAAGCAGTAAGTGATAAATGTATGCACAGGCAGCTGGTATAGAGAATTCCATAAACCTGTAGGATTAATATATGTCAGTAATCAGAATCTTTTAAGAGAGGACAGCTATGGTCAGGAAACCCCATGGATAATTCCCATGATGAAAAACAGGGTGTGAGGTGAAATAGTAAAATGCATGTTAGGGACTAGGGAAAGTCATTGCGTTGAAAAAGGGTGGCAGGGCTTTAGGTAAGTCATGCAGGAAAAAAAAATCAAGCAAAGAAAAAGGACTGGAATCAAGCTCATAAAGAGATCTGAAGGCAAAGTTGCACAGTGTGATAGCTAACTTTTAAGCTTGTAATTTAATTAATAAATGTGTGTCTGTGTGTGTGTGTGTGTGTGTGTGTGTGCGCGCAGCGCGCGCGCGCGCAGCTGCACTCATGCCATAGCGTGCATGTGGAGGTCAGAGAACTGCTTTCCTTGCACTAGGGGTTCCAGAGATGAACCAGATCATTAGGTTTATGCGGTGAGCACTTTCAGCTGCCAAAGCCATCTCTCTAATCCTAACAATTCGTTTAACTAGACCTAGAGATGCAGGGGAAACGCACCAGATGAAGAGGAAATCGAGTAAAATAGCCCAACACTAGCTTCAAATAGGGTATAATAAGGGGTTATTTATTTAGGGGGGATGGTCTTACAGATCACAGGCCGCTATACGAACCAGGAACAAGAACGGAATTCAGCATCCAGGTGTGAGAGCAGGGACATGGGGGGCGTGCCTTTTGATACCCAAGGCCACGCCCAACCTGGTCCAGCCTTTCAAAAGCCATTGGCTGAAGGAGGTTCCCCATCATAGAGATGCCAATAAGTATGCCCATGGGAGAATTTTATTGACACGTGGGATGGTAATTGAGGTAGAACGACCCCTCCTGGTTGAGGACAGCACTATCCAGCAGGTAGGGATGGAGACATGGAAGAAGTCCGCCAGCATGGGAAGGCTCCTTCCCCCCCGCCTCGCCCCCCAAAGGGGCATCTATGGCTGTTTCCATCACCAAAGGAAAACAAGCTCCAGCTTCTAAGGTCTCGACTTTTCCCAGGGTCTTCAGCATCACACCGGCCTTCATCATTGACCTCCTCTTCCTCTGAGGTTTCCATCTTCGTGAATTGAATTCTCTGTGCCTCTCTAGAGTGCAGACAGTCATTGTTGGACTACCCAGCCTCCAGTTCCACTAACCTCCAATCTGATAAATCTCCTTAGCTCTGTGTCCTGTCTGCCAAGAATTGAGGAGCTCACAGCCTCCGCTATGAGCCACCTGCCACCGTACTACACCACTCAGGCTTGCGAGGCTATGGAGAGGGCTGAACCCTCTGAGACAGTGACCCAAAATAAAAGGAGGGATCCTTTCTTTCCCTTATGGAGCTACAGCAAAGGGGAAAGTAACGAAGGCACACAGAATCACCAGTTTCGGATCAAAGAAAGGTGCACGTGTGCGACCCATGGGTGGATCAGTAATGGGCGGAGTCCTCCTTTCAGGTTTAATGAGCAAAGCAGCCATGAAATATTACATTGCTTTTCCAAGCCCTATTCTTAAAAAAAAAAAATCCTATCTAGCATAAGTCTTTAGTTTGTCTTACCCTTCATGCTCTGAAAATCAAACGGCCTACTCTTCAGTAGCTTCATAACGGACACTGGGAAAACCCAACTGGCATGAAGCATTTTTTACAATATAGTATTGCTTCAAAACGATAACACCGGGGGCTGGAGAGATGACTCCGCGGTTGGGAGACCATACTGGTCTTGTGGACCTGAGTTTGACTCTCAGCATCCGTATCAGCTGGTTTACAACTAATCCCCTATAACTCCAGTTCCAGATCCGATGCCTCCGGCCTCGGCAGACACCCGTACTCACATACAGATACCCACACAGAGACATCTGCGAGTAAGTAAAAAAATAAAAAATAATAATAAAAAAATAACCCGTAATCCTAGCTCCTGCTTACTTTGCAGCCCATCAGCCAGTCCCACCAACTTCATGCTTGCTAGTACCCACATATACTTGAGGCGCTTCCTTTAGGCAACTCTCCAATTGGTTCTGTATCTCTGGAGATCCCTGAGTGATGTACCAAATCTTACTGAAATCAACTCCGAATGCCACAGCAGGCCCCACTGCCCTGCTTTCCTAGTTACAAAAGTGAGCCAGTCCCAGTCACCCATAACAAATAGGAGCCTGCAGTGACCACATCAGACACACGGGGGCGCTCCCGTTCTATTCCAGTGAACCATGCTTCCTGGCTATAAGACCGGATCCAGAGATGGGTTTGCTGAGGTTTGCTGGGGTTTCCGAGGCTGGTCCCTGACTCAGCGATAAAAAAGCAGGCCAGAAACTCGCGGTTTAAACAAAGGAGATTGCTCAGGGCCAGTAGACACAAGCTTACAGTCTCTGTGGTCTAGAGGAGTAGCTGTTCGGATGCGGCTTTCCTTGCATGGGCTAAAAGAAGTCCCACAAAACGCCCCAGTGAAGAGCGGAAACTTCTGGAGCAACAGAAAAACAGGGGTGTGCTTGGTGAGGATTGGCTGTCCCCTTTCTCTTATTCATTCTACAATAAAAGACAACTGTTCCTTGCTGTGTTTTCTTTCTTTCTACACTGTCGAGATTGCTCTAGAAAGATTGAGACCACCGTAGCCTCAAGATGCAGCCTGTCGGTTTGAATGTTTTTGCACACCGGACGTGACTCACACTGCGCCCAGGACTTCTGCTGCCCACAATCCTGGACAGGATCTGTCTGTGCTTCTGTGCAACCACTTGGGCGGTCAGAACTGTACCCTGTCATTTAGTTGTGAACTTAGCCACGGGTCTCAAAACTTCTTAATTCACAGGTTTCTCTAAGTCTTGTGACTTCTGTAAGGAAAGTTTCAAATGCCTTTACTCCTTAAATTTCTTCTTTCGTATGACGAAACAGAACCAGATACACAGAGTAATATCAACATTGGAGTAAGAAGACATGGCTCCTGAGACTGAGGGGATGGCTTAGTAAGTTAAATATTTGCTGCTTGATCATACAGAACTGAGTTTGGATCTCCAGCACTTAGTAAGCTGGGCATTGTTTACAGGCATGGCCCTGGAAACCTGGTTCTTGGGGATGTGTTGCGATGAGTGTGCAGGCTAGAGGATCCCTGAATCTACTTTCCAGCCAGGTTAACCAACCTGGTTAACAGTGGCTTTCAGGCTCAGTGGGAAACCTGTTTCAAATAACAAGGAGGACTCAGAGGCATATCTTGCCACATCAGTCTGAGTGACCATCTTGGAAGGTCAGAGCCAAAGATCAGGGAGCACCAGGGCTAAACAGTGTCTTCAGGATATGAATGGGCAGCTGCACTTGTTGACTGCCTGCACAAGACCTTTATAAGTTAACCCAATCAACATTCTAGCACCGAGGGGGAAGGGTTCACAAGGCCCACCCCTATTGACAGTTGATGGCTTCTGAGAAAGGAAGAACCCATCTTCCTTAAGGTTGTGACCCTTTATAGATTGACTAAGTCCCAGCAGGTGGCCTGTATCCGTGAGTGTACAAGAAGCACAAATTGTAATCGGTGGACTTAAAAGGAACCCAAGAAGCTGGGAGGAGTTAGGGGAAGGAGTGAGGGGTGACTATAACCAAAATATTATATGCATGTAGGATTCTAAAAATTAATAAAAGGACTATATTTTTTAAAAGGTAGAATTAAAGGTTAAAGCAGGGCTGGAGAGATGGCTCAGTGGTTAAGAGTACTGACTGCTCTTGCAGAGGACCCGGGTTCAATTCCCAGCACCCACATGGCAGCTCACAACTGTCTGAAGATCCAGTTTCAGGGGATCTGACACCTTCACACCAATGCACATAAAATAAAGTTAAATAAACCATAAAAAATATTTTTAAAAAAAAGAAGAGAAAAAATAAAGATTAAAACACATTCAATGACAGCCACTGGCCTGCAAGTACACTCATGCACACACACATATACATATAGTAAATTCGGTAGACTACTTCCCATTTTAATGACCTTGGAATGGCATGTCCCTTAGCTCCCTTAATCTCTGTCTGGCACAGGGTTAGGTTGGGAACTTGCATTAGTCACTGTACATTACAATAAGAAAAAACACACCCAGACTAGTTGATTATATTCTTTTAAAAGAGGTTTGCTTATTGTAACACCAAAAGTTTAAAGGCACGACACCTACATTGGCTCAGTTCTAGAGAAGGCCTTCTGGGCTATATCGCTCTCAATGTCATTGGTGAAAGACATTGACAGATGCATATATAGGAGTCATGACATCATAGATAAGCCGGAGAGAAGCTAGGACTGTCCAGGCTCAGATTTTTATTGCCATTCTTTCTTGAGAACTAAGAGTCTTACAGGAAATCCTTTCTGAGGGCACACCTCCAAGTGGATCTAAGGATTTCCCATGAGACCCTACTCACCGAAGACTCTACCACTTCCCCCGTTGCCACACTGATGGTCAAGCCTCCAGTACATGGACACGTGGGGGTTAAGCCACGTACAACCTGTAGTATCACCTTTCTCACTCCGACAGTTTACCATGTTTATGCTGAGCAATTCCTTGGGGAACAGTTACAATTCGTTGGATTTTGAATTTTTTATAGAGCATCCTAAGGGTTGACAAGTGTCACATCCTATGGAAGCTTTGCAACCCTGAGATAGTAGAGCAGGGAACAGACTTAAGATGGGTCTTTCTCTCCTTTCAGATCACATGGGCACCTCCATCCAAGGCACCTGGAGTCCCCTCCAACTGCTTCACCATCCACATCTATGGATACCTTCTACCCAGAGTCTTCTTAAAGTGTCCTTCAGTTCCCTGGTTCTCTGAAAACAACTTGATTCACAGATCTTTTAGAATGCTTGCTTAGTTCATCCAATCCCAATACAAAGCCACGGTCCTGAGATGGCCACTGTCTTTTCCACCACTATGAGAGCCCCAATTCCCTTGGAGGAGCATATCCTTTGTCCTTTCCACCTGTCTAAGTTACAAAGCCAACTTGACTGAAGTGTCTCATGCCACCCTGGAAGTCTTGAGGGTAATAGGAAAAGCCGTGGACTTAGTTCAAAGGCTTGGAAGCCAATGGAAATCCTTTAGCCAGTAGCCTTTAAGTTATCCGCACACTTGGTCATGGCCTCTTATACTACAAATGCCAATGTAAAGCACATACTCCTTCTCCTTCCCAACTCCCTCTCCTTCCCAGCTGCTGAATTTGGTTGCTGTTTACAGACGACTGTGATCTGTGAGTCTACCCCTAAATAACCCTTTATTATACTCAATTCTGAGCTAGTGTGGGATTTTTGTTTTAGTGACTGTCTTCATGTGGTGCCCCACATGGATCCCAACTCCACAACTACTGGGTGGACCAGTCCAAAAGACCCAAAGGGTCCATGGGCCAGAAGGTCTTCCACCCCTGCCCGCCTGGCTTCCTTTCACCTACTAAGTGTTTTTGGTTTTTTTTTTTTGTAAAACCCCCACCACAGCAGAGCTAAGTGAGCAGTGACTTGGAAATTTTCCAAGCTCGTGCTCATTTCTCCACAGCCCCCAACTGCCACATTCCCTGCTCCGCGGAGACTTGTACAGTTTCCGGTTTGTGCTCTCTGCTCATGAGTTCTGGACTCCATGCTCCATTTACAGAATTAATTTAAATAACTTTTAATTTGTCAAGCAAAGCACATGTGTCAGTATTTAACCTGCACCAAGGCAGAAAACCAAAGGGGCACAGGACTGTTCATGCCACCACCAGTGGTACCACTGCCAGTTGTGACTCTGCAACCATGACACCTGCCGGACAATAAAAATTACTACACCTGAAACAATTTACCGAACCTCATAACACAGGTAACTATTGATTAATAAATAAAGCAATAAACTTGAAAGTTATATAATTTTAGACAACATTGTCATGCAAAATTTTAATAACCTTTTGGCTGATACTATGGATTGTATTCTGCAAGGCTTATATGGTTATTGTGATATATAAATTTATTAGATATTGCAACTCAGTTTTTTTCTTCATATTATATTCTTAAGAAAATTGTTTGATAACAGAGTCAAGAATGAGGCACTTTTAGGAATGATACAGCCTTTTCAGACTAATAATGAACAGCTAGCTGACAGAATTAATACCATCAAAAATCAAAAGTTACCTGAAAAGTAATACTTTTGAAAAGGATAACATTAATTTGACAGACAAAATTCAATCCATGTCAAAGGGTACTGAGAAATTATCTGAAAGAATTCATACTGTTGAATTTGACAATGAAAATCTGTTAAAAAGTTATGATAGGTTAGCAGATAGAATATCTCTCTAGGAAGGTAGTCTGCATGCTATCCAAATAATGTCCAAGGATGAGATGTTATCTTTAAAGGAAAAACTTCAGACCTTGGAATCACATGTGCAGAATGAGGACCAGAGGCTAGGTGCCTCAATGAAATCACTAGAAATATATACAGACCAGGAGATCCAGGCTTTACAAAAGACAGTAGTAAAAAGATTTTAAATGATTGAGGAAATTATTGGAGCTGATGAGCAGGGAAAAAGGGTACAAGGACAGAATTTAACATCACCAGTAGCTGTCAGAGATGACTTAACCCAGGAGTTTAGCTTCCTACCCTGTAATCTACTTTGAAAAAGCATAAAGTTCTAAATGACCAAAAGGATCCAAAGAAGGTAGATGGATACCTATAAGAATAAATGATCTAAAAGAAATTAGGCAAACAATAGTATCTTATGGTTTGCATTCAACATTTGTTAGGGCAATGGTAAAGACATGGGCTTCTAGCAATAAGGCTACTCCACACAACTAGCTTCAATTAGTTTCAGCTATCCTGTATGACGGACCACAATTACTGTGGAAAGGTTATTTGAGAGAAGAGGCAAAAATTTTAGAACAACAGGGAAAAACAAAAGAACTTGAGACTTTCCAAGATCAAATTCTAGGCAAGAGCACTTATGCTGACCCACAGACTCAAACTCTTTACAATGAACAAATCTTGTCCCTATGCCACAAAGCAACCTTAAATGCTTGGAACAGGATTCAAGAATCAGGAAAATGAATTGAATCATACACCAGGTTTAAACTCATTAGAGAACTCATTAGTGCTTTTTTTTTTACAAAGATTAACTAAGGCTGTACAAATAGGAGTAACAGATCCAGATGCTAGACAAGTACTTATTGAATCCATGACTTTTGAAAATGCCAACTTAGAATGCAAAAAGATACTTGGGCCTTTAAAGGTTAGATCAGCACTTATGGATGAATGGATCCTGCATAGACACTGAGACATTTGACTATAATACTGAATCTTGTGAAAAAGAAGCAATTTCCAAAGGTATGAGGAGACAGCAAAATGCCAAATGTTTTAATTGTGGTAGAATGGGGCATCTGAGAAGAGATTATAGACAAGGAATTCCTAAAATTAATGTCTCTCTGGGAATGGCATAAATAAGAAGTATCAACATTCTGGATTACGTAGAAGGCATCAGAGAAACAATGGATAATAGAAAAGTCTTCTGAATCAAATCAGCCAGTGTAGTTCAAGGATGTGTTGACCTCACAATGGAAATCAGGAGATGTGCTACATTGGGCAAAGTGTGTCTCTCTTGTGTTCATAGGAGAAGAAAAGTTATGGATACCATAAAAATTAATAAAATTTGGTTTGAAAAAGAGAAATCTCTTGAGAAAGAGAAATGACAGCTCAACCAAAGAGGTGACAACCCATTAGAAGGTAAGGAATCCTCATAAGGATTGGGGCAGGGTTCTATTAGGTGACAACCAATCCGAAGGTAAGGAATCCTCATAAGGGTTGGGGCAGGGTTCTGTTCTTGTCTTTGCAGAAAAATACTCATCTTCAAAAAGTCAAGAGACCTTGGACATCTAGATGCCTAAAGAGGAAAAAATAATTATCCAGATAGTATCACCAAGCAAAGACAATCATGACTTATGGGGACAAGTAATCTGAGGGTAGGAATCTCTAAACATAAACTAGAATAATAGTCATGACTCACTTAAAAATTAAAGCTGGCTTTGGAGTTGGACCACAGTTCTGTCCTTCTCTAAATCCAAGCATGTTGTTAAAACAAAAATTCAGAGTTTCTCTCTCATGTCAGGAGCCTTGGTATGGGACAGAAAGAAGAAAGAATTTAGAAAAAAATTACTTTTCTTTATATTTATTTTTGTCTCTATTGTATCTTTCATTGAATAAATGATGTTTAAGCTTTCCATGATGAATAATGAATTTTCCTTCAGTAATCTTTGAAGTTTTCAGGAAGAAGATGGAGCCCCACAACTATGACTCCACCTGGTTGATATGATGTCGTGATGCAGATAGCGCTACTATATGCCCTGTTTTGGGTACCAGCTGCTCAAGATGGTTACAACTTAGTTAGCTAAAATGGTGCACATTTTTTATAACATTATGGCCAGAACTTCAAATAGGAACCTCAGAAAAACCATACTGAATACTCAGAGACTACTTGCAATTATACAAGACAGTAATCTTGAGACTTAACCATCATTTTACTTTCACAGGATCCCATAGAAAGAAAATCACCCCCATGTCAGCTGGAAGTAATTCTAGAAGACAATATCCCTTCTCCCAACAAAGTTTGTCCTCAGGGTTAGGGACATAATTTAGGGGTTGATTATAATTGATATAGGGTTAGGGGTTGAGGGGAAAATTATGTAGGCTCATGGATCTCTTTGAAAGAAAATGGGAAATTGGATGGGATAATAGATTAGTGTGAGCTTACTCACACTAATAATAATAGTGAGTAATAGAGTGAATACGTTGAGCTATTATTTATAGGCAATTTATATGGTATAGATTTTTGCATATTGCTATAAACTTAAATTATATTGAATATGTTCCTATTTTTGTCTACAGTTTTGTATACCTAGACAAAGTTATTTTGTCATTTTGTATGTATGCATGCTTCTACCTCTGCTTAAAACATTTTGGATATTGATACAATTTTAATATATATTTATCATATTGCAATATACAATTCTTCCTCTGATAAAGATACTTATACATTGTTTACAATTTGAGGTGATTGTCTGATGTGGGAGTCCCTTCTGTGTGCTGTGATTACCATTAATGAATAAAGAAGTTTCTGTTGACCTATAGCAAGGCAGAACTTAGGTAAGCAGGGAAAGCCAAGTTGAATACTTGGAGGAAGAAGGGTAGAGTCAGTGAGACACCATGGAGCTGCTGCCAAAGACAGATGTGCTAAAACTTTGCTGACACAAAGCCACACAACCTCATGGTAATACACAGATTAATACAAATCAGTTAAATTAATATGTAAGAGATTAGCCAATAAGAAGCTAGAGCTAACGGGCCAAGCAGTGATTTAATGAATATAGTTTCTGTGTGATTATTTCAGGTCTAAGCTAGCTGGGTGGCCAGGAACCAACAAGCAGGCCTTCTCCAACAATTGTCTTCATTTGTTGAACAGTTGTTTAAAGATTGCTTAATATTCTAATATGAAATCTTAGTCTTTAAGTTATATAGGCATTAAGAATTATAGGTCAATAGTCATCCATGTTTGTCATACTTATAATTAGACAAATCAGATTCTTTAGATACATAGAAATTGTATTCTGCATAGATAGGTAGTCTTCAACCACTTCAAAGAGCTGTAGAATATGACGCTTAAATTACTTAGGGTTCTGTTGACCTGAGACATGATTGCTCCTGACAGTGCCCATCTATTCCCGAGAGAATGTTGAGCACCAAAGATACTTCACTTGAAGCTTGTTTTCTTCTTGGCAAAACTGGCCTTTGGGCAACAAACCACCCATGCATCAACCACTGACAAAATGCATGATGTCCAGACAGGACAAGCAGGATACAAGAAAAAAGACTTGTCAAATCTTGCCAAGGCAGGGTAAGACAGTTTGAAAATTTTCCTGCTTCTGAAAATGGTCTGTCAGTTACTCTAGGCCTTAGCCAAAGTTGGTTGCTCCAACACTGCAAATGAGACTTTGGGTGATTGCCCAGGTAGTCAGTTTTCTCTGTCATTTGTTGCGCATTTTTGAAGTTGCTTGAATGTACTTCCTGCTTACTCAAGTAATATTATTTCCCTTCTCAGGTCTTCAATGGGGTTAAAGACTATATAGTCATAGTTACTTTCCTCTCATGACTTGGCCAAGTTATTTAATATAAGATTCCTTAGGATAAGATAATTATTGAAACATTCATCGCATATTTCTTGATTGATATTGTTTATGCTGGTTGTAATTCTAATTTTTATATCTAATATTTGTTCTTATTGTATATAATTTTGTATTAGGCTTAGAACTCTCCCCTTATTTAAACAAAAGGGGGAGGTGCTGTAGGAAATCCTACAGCCAGTAGCCTTTAAGTTACCGGCCCACTTAGGCGTGGCTTTTTATACTATAAATGCCAATGTAAAGGGCATGTTCCCTCTCTCTTCTGGCTGCTGGATTCAGTTGCTGTTTCCTGTTTGAGCAGAGGACTGTGAACTGTGAGTCTACTCCTAAATAAATAACCCTTTATTATACTCAATTCTGAGCTAGTGTGGGATTTCTTGATAGCGTTCATCGTCACCCTCCAACTGCTTCACCATCCATATCTATGGATACCTTCTACTCAGAGTCTTCTAAAAGTGTCTTTCAGTTCCCTGGTCCTCTGAAAATAACTTGATTGGCAGATCTTCCAGAACACTTGCTTAGTTCATCCAATCCCAATACAAAGCCACTGACCTGAGATGACCACTATCTTTTCCACACTATAAGAGCCCCAATTCTCTTGGAAGAGCACATCCTTCATTCATTTCGCCTGTCTAAGTTGCAAAGCTAACTTGACTGACATGTCTCATGCCAGCCTGAAGGTCTTGGGGAAAATAGGAAAAGCCACAGATTTAGTTCAAAGACTCGGAAGCCAATGGTCTTATCAAAATGACCCTGTGTGGTAGGAATTGGTTGTGGAATGTTAAATTTCCAAATAGTAGCTTTTTCTTGCCTCATCTCAGAAAAACACACTAACTTAGAAACAGATATTCTCTGGTGCAAAGTGGCCATCTATGCTTGGCAATTTCTCCTGATTTCCCAAGAAGCTTTGCTTCATCTTGTGGCTTGACTGTGGGGCCTGGAGACCTCATATCAGGATCAAAAACCTTAGTTTTCCTTTACATAATTACAAAAACATGACTATGTAGAATCAGCCATTTCTGAAATAGAAATATGTCTTTGATTGGTCGATGAGATAACTAATATTAACTTAATTTGACAGAAGCTAGAATCACTCATGAGACAAAAGTCTAGGTGTGCCTATGAGGAACTTTCTAGATTGAGTGTACTGAGCTGGGTAGACTTAATTAAAATCCTCCCACCGTAGCTCACACACCATGATGGGCAATATCTTCCCACTGTGAGACACCCTGCACTCACCATGATTAGCAGCATCTTCCAACTGTGAGACTTCTGCACTCACCATGACGGGCAGCATCTTCCAACAATGAGACATCCTGCACTCACCATGACGGGCAGCATCTTCCAACTCTGAGACACCCTGCACTCACCATGATTAGCAGCATCTTCCAAATATGAGACATCCTGCACTCATCATGACGGGCAGCATTTTCCAACTGTGAGACATCCTGCACTCACCATGATGGGCAGCATCTTCCCACTATGTGCCAAGATAAATCTTTCCTTCCTTAAATTCCTTCTTGTCTGGTAAATGGAAGCCACTTAAACTGGTCATGCTGAGAATGACATTAACAAACTGATGACTCAGCATGGGAAATGGATTCACCAAAGGCAGACAAATGTGAAGTTGATTATTAGATACACTGCGGTATGATCACAAGAGGGAAGACTTCAGAGACCTGTCTACACAGAACGTTCTACAGGACCACTTTTATGAAAGAGAAAATTCTAGGGGGATTCTCAGGGAGTGTTTCAATGTCACAGTGTCCTGTGATTATTGCATTTGGGGCTCTTCATTGTTAATGATGGCCTGATTTGAGCAATGATAATGTTGTCCTGTCTCAGGACAGCTAAACTGGTGTCTATATTTGTTGCTATGGCTTATTGTGTGTGACCAACTTTCTGATGAGACAATGGTCCTGCTTGGAGGTAGCAGTGGCTGTTGATGGTCATGACAGAGGAGCAGCAGGTGGCAATTGAGGTTCAGGGTGTTGCTCCACCAAGAGACAACACCTGGGTTAGGCAAGACCCCCAAGATCACAGACCCCAGAATGTCTCTTGCTTCTGCTGTGCCCTTTACATATTTGCTATTGCTATTCTTCTCTGATATCTGGCATGGCTGGATTGGGTGTGGGAAGATTCCCCACTGCCTGTAAGGTAATGTGTTTATCCCATGGAAACATCCCATTCTACTGGGCATTTTTACCTGTGCATTATTATGAAGATGACTTTCTCCCTAAGCCGTACCATCTAACTGATAATAATGTTAGCTCATACAGTGTTTTGATGAAGAAAAATATATATAAGGATATGTTTCACAGCTAAGGCCTATGAGTTTCATCTAGGAACCATTTTAAATCATGGCCTAGGTTAATAATTAGGAGAACAATTGAATTCTCCAGGAGCCAGCTTGGTCCTAATTCTCTTAAGGCTTAAAAGATATTAACTCCTTGTATCCATTCC
This sequence comes from Myodes glareolus, assembly GCF_982192425.1. Taxonomy (NCBI): domain Eukaryota; kingdom Metazoa; phylum Chordata; class Mammalia; order Rodentia; family Cricetidae; genus Myodes; species Myodes glareolus. The sequence goes on from NC_142034.1 coordinate 12,691,416, forward strand.
TGCCCTCAATTTCCTGATACAAGAAACTAGCGACAGATGAATATACACCCTAAAGACTGATTGTCTTTTATGTACAAAAGTTTAGGTTTGTGATTCCTTTAGGATTCCTTGTAAGATTAACTTCCTAGATAGTCAGGAGAAGGTTGATTCTTTCGTGGCAGCTCAATGTGCAGCCTGTCAGCAAGGGAGTTGGCTATGAAGAGATGCCTTCTGTCTGCTCATGTTCTATTAATCTACAATAATTCCTTAGACAGAAGTGTATATGGGATACTGGGATGACTCCATTTTTTTTCATGCGAAGATGAGAAACATGGTACTTGTACTCTGTAGGAATTTAGCAAAATCACTATATAGAACAGAGATTAGAATGACCAGATGTTTTTTAGAAGAACCTTGACCACTGAAGGATCCTGGTGGAAAACAATGATGGCCTTGTTGAGGAGGGCTTGCTGCCTACCATGACTTTGGTCACAGGACACCTCAGGCACACTTGGGCTCTTGTATTACTGTGTCCTGCACGCAATCCCTAATGAAGGACTAGAGTCAAGGAAGCAGATGATGCCCCCTTTTAGTAAGACACAGAACTTAAAGATGGGAACCTTGGCCTAAGGAAACACTTTATGTAACAATCTATAAATATGTTTTTATATGACTGTTAACCCCTCTAAGTCAAACCAGCCTAGTCAGTCTATCAGAAGAGGCTGCTGAATCAAAAAGGAAACCATCAAGAGACTGTGTAAATGTCTGTCCCCTAACCCCCTCAGATAGAAAAGGTCTTAGCTTGCACCGATGCCAGGGATTCCTTTCAGAGCCCTGTGCTGCTGGAGGCTGGCCCCCGAGACAACAGTAAATGGCTTGGCTCTGAGCTATGCCTGCTCCATGGCAAACCAGCTTGTTCTATGACTAGAATGGTTGAGCACAACTATTCCTCAACTCCCAGAACATTGTCCACAAGTTAAATCTTATCATAAAAGATAAAATGCTTATCTTAATCCTGAGAAACTGCCTGCATTATCTGTTGCTGTGTGTCAAATTACTCTACCATTTAAACGTTGGAAACAGCGTGTTTATTATCTCACAGCTTCTAAGGTGGAGGAAGGCAGGAACAACTTAGCTAGGAGCCTCTGACTCAGGGCTTCTCATGAGGCCCACGCTGTCAGCCAGAGTGCCTGCCATCGAGTGCTGATCTGTTTCAGAACTCATTCACATGGCCCTGGCAGGAGACGTTAGTCCCTGTCACTTGAACCTCTCCATAGTTTGTTCACAATTTGGCAATGACTTCATGCTATATATTCTGCCTTAATCTGTATATCTGTCAAAATACAGAAGACAGGGGGTGGAGAGATGGCTCAGCAGTTAAGAGCCCTGGCTGTTCTTTCAGAAGACCTGGGTTCAATTCCCAGCAACCACTTGGCAGCTCACAACTATCTGTCATTCCAGGTCCAAGGGACACAACACTCTCACACATACATACTGCAGGCAAAACGCCATGTACATAAAATGAAAATAAATAAACTATTTTAAAAAATACAGTCGACAGAGGGAGGCAGATGTCACAGGAGGCCATCTTGCAGGCTGGCTAGGGCTGTTCTGTCCAAGGTGAAAGCTAACAAGACGCTGTGTTTCCTATGAATGTCGGGGCATTGCTGAGCACATACCTCATGATACTGAAGTGTTCAGGAGCTAAAACGCTACACAATAAGATAGCTTCGTTGGTAAAATGTGAGTATGAGAACCTGAATACAATCCTTAGAACCTACGTAAGCAATCCCAGTGTGGTGGCACGTGCTTGTAATCTCAGCACTAAATCGAGGACAGGCAGGTCCCTTTAGATCAAGGCCAACAAGCCTAGCATGCTTGAGAGCTTCAGGCCAAGGAAAGACCTTGTCTCAAAAAAAAAAAAAAAAAAAAACCCAAGATGGAAAACTGGTAGGAACCAATGATACCCAAGGCTGACCTCTGACCTCCATAGGCACATGTACTCATGTGCACACATGCTCACATATGTGCACGCATGTGCACACACACACACACACACACACATACACACACGGCTTTAGAAAGGTGCTGTTCTGTGGCCTTTCCAATAGATAAGGAAACACTCAAACAAGTCCTCTCTATATGCATAGATGCTGACATGGGAGTCACAGAGTGACCTGGACTGACAGTACAGAGATAGAACTAAGATGTGGAGAGTCTACATGAACCACCTCAAGAAGAGATGGCTTAGGGCTGGAGACAGAGCTTTTCCACCCTGTTGACAATGAGATCGGCCATCTAGAATGTTCTAGAATGCAAAACAGCGTGGTTGTTGATTTCAGGATGGCTGAATGGTAAGCACTTGCCAGCACTTTCAGAACCTCTGGGGTCCTCACAGTGGTAGATAAATTCTGCTCGCGGTCAACTCCGAGTCTTGATGACCAGAGAACAAATGTCTGAATGTGACCACCTCCATCAGGGACTCCCCTCCCCTCATGTTCTATTGGTGATCAACTGGGCTGTCTCTGTATATATTTAGCCAAATCTTGCAAAGAGTATATTCATACATGCACTGTTACATGCACACACACACACACACACACACACACACAGAGAGAGACACACACACACAACATAAATGATTGAATATAATTTGAAATTGGATGTCATCATAGTCCCTGTCTAAAAGTTTTGTCATGAGAATTAACCAAGAATGTTCATCAAAAATAGGTTTGCGGGGGCCAACAGGGAGCTAACCTTCAGTAGAAAGCCACAGTTACCATTTATCTGTCTTCCATCCCTAGAAAGTAAAAAGACACAGTCTCTTTCTACACTTTAATCACATCTCCAGCCTCCACCATAAAGCCATCTTCCATCTAGGACACTACAGAGAATTAGATCATTTCATTCTCTGCCAGCTCCCCAATGCCCACGAGAATCAGAGACATCAGCCAAAGAAGAGCCTGCAAGAGGAGTGTGGAAAGTTGAACTTGGAGCCCATCCCCTATATCTTGGAGGGTCAAGGGGGAAGGCACTGCCCTTCTTTGCTGCCCATTTACAATGCCACCCATGCCCATACCCTGTCAATGGTGTTCCCTCTCCAATGAGACCAGATACTTTGAATGTGGCTGCAGGTCGCCTTCTCCAGGGCTCCAAGCATTCAGCCAGTGACCTTTGTATGCACTGCCTCTTGTTGTCCATAGACGGCTCATTTGCTTCCCACAGTTAAGGAAGGGCAAAATGTTACTTGCTGGCTGTTTGTGCTTGGCAGAGAAAACTGTCCATGCCCTTCTCACTTCCTGGTGGTATGGCTTCAGCAAACCACCTGCTGCCTTGGGGACATTTTTATCAGCTACAGGCTAAAGGTGGAGCTCCCCAGGGGTTGGGGTGGCACTTGCTTAGCATTTGTGAGGTCCTGGGTTCCTGTTCCCAGCACCAATAAAATACCAGCTGTGATCATCCATGGACAGATCTACCTCTGGGACCCCCAGACCTATCCTCAAACACCCTCAGAAGGGGATAAAATGGTCTGAAATGAAATTAAGGCAACGGGACATTTAAAAGAAGGTGAAGAGTTCAGAATCAATACATCACAGTTAACTGATCAAAACTATTTTCAAACCTTCCTTACAACTCCTTCAAGTCCTTAATATGTTCTGGGCAGTATATTCAGTGCCCTACATAGGCTTTCTCATTGAGTCCTCTCATCAGACTGTTTAAGACAGCGCAATTATTAGGCACAAGTATAACCGGGGAAAAATACCAAGGCTTAGTTGGGTTAAGAAACTCACAAATTCATGTAGTAAATTCTTGGTCCTTCCTCATTTTTTTGTGAGGGGAGTAGAAGGGCAGACAGAAGGAAAAAGGGAAGGGGGGAGGAGAGGGGGAGGAGGAAGGAAGGAAAGAGAGAGAAGGAGTGAGGGAGTAAGGAAAGAAGGGAGGCTATAAGGATGAAGGGGGAAGGAACTAAGAGAGGGAGAGGAAGAGGGAAGACTGTTTATCTGGATAAAGTCAAGTTTGGGAATCCCTGAAGAATAGAGAAAGCAGCTTCTTTGTTTCTCTCATTCCGTCCATGATGCAGGGTTGCTGAGAGATGCTGAGGGTGACTGCCAACGTCTTTAGGTGGGGGCTGCCTGAGTGATCTTCCCAAGCAGTTACCCACCCCCATAGCACAGACCAACGGGACCAACGTCATTCCCCGGTCCTGAAAGCAAATAATTGGGCTGAGTGGTTTTCTAGTGGTTCCTGCTGTCCCTTGAGGTCAAGACAATGTTCTGCTAGAACGGAGGAGGGACAGGTCTCTAAACAGAAGCAGAACAGGACTGTTCAGTAGGCCTCTGTTCTGTGGCCAAGACCTCCTGGGCTGTGGCCTGGCTTCCCTATGTGAACCGGAGCCATTGTTAGTTCCCAGCAGTCAGAACCCCAAGATTCCTACTAGTCCCAAATAGAGAGTCCTGTTCCTACTGCAGGTTACTGTGTCCCTGAACCATCGTATAGGCTTCTACTGCTCGGCCATCCTACCTCACTGCCACACGACTCCTTAAAGTCCTTGCCATGATTGCTTGCTTTCTATTGCTCCCCCGCAATTATGGCATTCAAATATTTTCCAAGCGCCTACAATAATAACATCTTCCAGGCCTTTGGTAGATATTTTATTGAAACAGATGTGCCTTACATTCAGTCATTCTCCAAGTTTCCTCAGTCCCTTCACCTTTCACCTTTCACCTCTACTGTCTTGATCTAAGACCTCCATCTTCTGACTCACTCTCCATGTTGTTTCTCCAAGGATTTTTCTTTTAATTAAAAGTAATTTCTTTCTTTAAAGAAAAATAATTTCTTTTGCCAGTGGTGGTACACACCTTTAATCCCAGCACTCAGGAGGCAGAGACAGGCAGATTTCTAGGTTCAAGGCCAGCCTGGTCTGAAGAATGAGTTCCAGGACAGCCAGAAACCCTGTTTCAAAAATTAATAATAATAATAATAATAATAAAAATTTCTCACACAATATATTCTGACCCAAGGTTATTTTTTATATCAAATTGATTATGCCATGTGCATGATTAAAACCTCTTGAACTGACAAAATTCATATACTGTGTTATGGATTTTAAAGACATGTTGCTTGTCTTTCCAGCACAAATATCTTGTCCACTTCCACTCCCTCCAGCCCGGCCTCACATGTATGTCCTCTCCTCTCTCTACCTGCTTTTTCTCAAATATTGCAGTCTGGCTTAATGTTTCCTAAACACGCTTGGTCTTTCCCTCTGCTTGTCTTTCAGCATCTCTACAGCCAGGGAAAAGATAAGAGAAAAAGATGTAGTCTTTCCCCGTTATAGGAGATGTGGGGCTGTTTCCATACTTCTCTCATAAACCCTAATCACGTGATACTTGTATTACTAATTTTTATGCCCAATTTCCCAGCTACATCGAATGTTCCCTGCACGAAGAGATCATGTTTTACTTATCTTTATACCCCCTGAACCTAATTCAGAGTAAGTGCTCAGTATTTATTAAATGATATAAGCAGAGATAAGAGAAAAATCCATTCTTGTTTCAGACTCCCTCAGCTGCCAGAGGCAAGCAGGTTCCAAGATGATTGTCCTTGTCCTTGTACCGCACCTCTCTCTCTCTCTCTCTCTCTCTCTCTCTCTCTCTCTCTCTCTCTCTCTCTCTCTCCTTTCTCCTCTCTGGCCCGTCTCCCCACCCATTCACCTCTTTCTCAGTTTCTCTGTGCCTAAACTCACTTTGTAGACCAGGCTGACCTTGGACTCACAGAGATCCACCTGACTCTGTCTCCTAATTGCTGGGATTAAAAGTGTGCACCATCACCCAGCTTTCTGTCTTTCTTTTAATGAAAGCTCCTCTTGGCCTTTAAAGGGAAGCGTCCCCTTCCTTTTAAGGCCCTGCCAAGTCTAGATCTCCATAACATCGTATGCTTCCTGCCTAACACTCTCCCTCCCACATCAAGCTCCAGTCCCGCCCTTCAAGCCGTCTCATTCTGATGAATCTCTTTCTGAGAGGGAACTATGAATTACAAGTCAGCTTTCCTTCTGAACTGACCACTGTTGTTTCCTTTATTATATTTGTCAGGTATTATTAATTTTTTCAATAATTACAATGCACCAAGTGGTGCCCCTTCCCAAGGGATATGTGGGTGTCTCCAGATTTATCAATGGGACCTTATTTTGGGAGAAGAAGACAGATATTGTTAGTTTGGGGAAATTATATTCTATCTGGCATCCTCTTTTCTTCACTATTTCTTGATTTTCTTGTCTTCTTGATCTTGTCCCAGTTTTAGATCGACTGTAGTGTGCTTTTATTGTGGGGCAGTCACCAGAGAAGACTTCTCAGACATGGGTTTAAGCCAAGAGAAAATCTTTATTAGCCAGCTGGCAACTACACTAGGTGTTCAGGATCCCAGTGTAGCCCCACATCTTTCTCAGGATGAGCTTTTAAACACAAAAGCCATGTCCTGGGTTGACATACTTCAGTTAACAGGAACAGTGAGCCAGAAGCAGAACTCCACCATGGAGTCAGTTATGCTAAGATATAGACCCTGATATAGTTTTCCTTCTATATTTTACTTACAATAAAAGACTCTTGAATCTGTACATTGACTGCATCTGTCAGCTGTGGGAAACCGTCAGTCAGGATCTCTTTAATTTTCCTTGCCTCACCTTGGTCCTCCTCTTTCCGACACTCCTATTATACATATCAGTTTCAGAAATGTTCATGTTTCCTAAACTTTGTTTGATGTGTTTCCCATTCTTCATTTTAATATCCATGCTTCAACATATTCCCTCTCATTTAAAGATAATTTTCTCAAGTGCTTTTACATAATTCTCTATAACAAACAAAAAAATTAAGGACAACTTGCTAATCACTTCTTTTTATGGGTCTAATCCCCCCATTAAATCCACCTACTGCGTTCTTAATTTCTTATTTTTTAAATCAATAATTTTGACTTGACTCATTTTGTACATAAATGAGATCATTTCCAATTCCCTACTGAATTCTCCAGATTGCAATCTATATTAAACATATTTAACATACTTATTTTAATGTCTGTATCTCATTGCAGTCTGGTTTGCTTTTTAATACCAGGGTCATTTGGCCCTGTTTCTGGGCATGTCTGGCATGTTTAGTTGACTGTCACGCATTGTACATTAAAAAATAACATGAAGCCCCAGGCTGGAGATTCAGCACGATGGTGAACTATTTGCCTTAAATAGAATGTGTGAGGTCCTGGGTTTGATACCCAGCACTGAACAAACAAAAATAACAACAAAACAAAAGACAGAAGGATATTCTTGGCAATGTTATTTTCTTCTAAGGTGATTAGACAAACGTGGCTTAGTAAACTCACCTCGACCTGGAGACAAAGATCGCACAGAGCTGTCTTCAGGCTGTGTGAGAGTTAGTGACTATCTGGTCCCCCTGGATCCTGGGGTGTAGTACTTTAGGGGCTGAACCAAGAGCCCAGAGTCCTCCGAAACCCTCCATAGGATGCTTAACACATCTTCCTTGGGACGCCTACCAAACCCCACTTACGATGCTGCTTATCAACCCTCCTTAGGATGCTTATCAAGCCTTTCATCTTAAAAATAAATAAATAAAACTAAATCCGCGTTTAGTTGTCTCGAAATGTTCATATAGCTTCTCATCTTCTGTGACCCTCTTCCACTTAGTATTTTGGTTGACGAGGGTACAGAAAGATTGTAAAAGTCGAAGGAGGTGGATGGGAAAAAGGAAACAGTGTTTTCTGGATATAGCAGGACAGCTGTACAAACGGACTCACAGCAATTGAAGCAGCAGGCAGCAGACCAGTGCCAGATCAAGCCAAACAAAATCTCAGCATGCAGTGGGGAGGCGGGCATGAAGTCCCACCCCTCGCTATGCATCCATTGAACATGACAGCTTCTGGGAGAGCCAGAGTCTTCTCTGCTGTGGCCTTCTCTAGACCACCCTCCAGGGAAAGCCACATATCCAAGAGTATATGTGCAACACAATCCATACTAGATAGTTTTTTTTCTTTTTTTAAAAAAAAGATACAAATTTGAATGGATAGAAAGGAGGAACCTTGAAGGGTAGAGAGACTGGGGTAAATAAAATCAAAATGCATTGTACAAAATCTCAAAGAACTAATAAAAGAATGAGAAAAACAGAATTAGAACACAGAGGTCAGGAGTCAGCGACTACTTCAAAGGGAAACTCCACTTACAACACAGAGCTTACCTCCCTGCAGGTCACTTTCTCTGGGATGCTGGCAGCTTCATTCCTGGTTCCCTTAGGGCTCCTGTACCCACCATCCATCCCAGTCAGCACAACTGCCGCAAACTACAGGTAACCTCATTTTGTTCTCAAGATGTATGGTGTGTGTGTGGTTGGCAAATTCCCCAAGGGGAAGAAACCAAACGTGGTGCTCATCTCAGGGTTTTTCCTGCTCCTCAGAATCTTGGCCTGGAGGTTCAAGTGCTTTGGCTGCCTTCTAGCACCTTGTCAGAAAGAGGCTTGCTTTGTTTTGCTTTGTTTTTCTTGAATCTTTCCTGATTGTTCTTGGTGACATTGTTGGGTGGCTTCAAACCATCCCACCTGTCCTAGAATCTTCCATGTTTAAGGGTGGGTTAAATGTTTGTAAATGAACCACGTTCACTTTTCACGGAACTTCCAAGTCTGGAAGGCTTTTCAATACCTTTCTGTAAAGACCTAAGGAAGAATTAGCATCAATTCTGCATGAACTCTTTCTGAAAAAATAGATCAGGAAACATTTCCCAGCTCACTTTAATATGCTATAATTAAATATTATGGGTAAAGAAAAGAAAGTATATCGCCATAAAACGATTTTGCAGATCTCTTAGAGGCATAAGTAGACAAACAACAAGTGAGAAAAGTTGTCCGGGTGTGAGGCAGCAGATAGTGCAGTCTTCATGTCCTGTGTAAAAAGAGCAGAAGAAACCTGGTGCCAGGGAAACTCCCGGGAACCCACAAAGATGACCCCAGCTAAGATTCCTAGCAATAGCAGAGAGGATGCTTGAACTGGCCTTCCTCTGTAATCAGATTGGTGATAACCCTGATTGTCATCCTAGAGCCATTGTCCAGTACCTGATGGAAGTAGATGCAGAGATTCACAGTCAAGCACTGGGCTGAGCTCTAGGAGTCCAGTTGTAGAAAGGGAGGAGGGAAAACCCACAGAGACAACAGACCTGATCTTGTAGGAGCTCAGACTCTGGACTGACAGCTAAGTAGCCAGCATGGGACTGACTCAGGCCCTCTACACAACTGTGTGACAGTTGTGTAGCTTGTTCCTTTGTGGGGCCCCCAGCAGTGGAACCAGGACCTGTTCCTGATGCATGAGCTGGCTCTTTGGAACCAATTTCCTATGGTGGGATGCCTTGTTCAGTCTTAATGCAGTGGGAAGGAGCTTGGTCCTGCCTCAACTTGATATGCCATGTTTTGTTGATTTCCATGGGAGGCTTTACCCCTTCTGAACGGAGCCTGAGGAGTGGATGGGGTGGGAAGAAGGGAAGTGGGAGGAGGGAGTGGAAGGAGGGCAGGGAAACTGTGGTTGGTATGTAAAATACATATGAAAAAAGGGAGCAGAAAGCTGGAGGCATTTGTCTCTAAGTGTATTCAGTGTGTACATGTGTGTGTTGTGTATGTCCTCATTGATGTTTATGTCACCCCATGCATGTGTACATTGTCTACAGGGACCAAAGCTGACTTAGAAATAGGAGGTATTCATAAAACTGAGCAGGCCTAAGGGAGAGAATTACATCACAGCTAATGAACTATCCAGTCACTTGGTTCTGCAAAAGGTAATTTTATAAAACACATTAGGCTTTCTGTACCAGGCAATCTGTGTCACAACTACTGGATTCTGCTGTGGTAATAAGAATGTAATGGCGAGTAGGTGAGCAAACACCCATGCCTATGCTCCAATTCAATTTTGTTTACAAAAACACAGCTGCCATGGCTGTTGGGGAATAGTCTTTTTGTACACTGTGAAGCTGTGTCTTTGCCAAGGCACCTTCTGATTGGCTTAATAAAGAGCTGAATGGCTAATAGCTCAGCAGGAAGAGGTAAGACAGGACTTCCGGGCAGAGAGAGAAGAAGGGGAGATGAATCTAGGTATGGGAGAGATGCTAGAGAGAAAACAGGATATATAAGATGGAAGAGAGGTGAAAGGTCAAGAGGCAAAACATAGATAAGCATAAATGGGTTAATTTAAGTTATAAGAGCTAATGGGGCAAGCCTAAGTTATAGGCCAAGTTTAATAATTAATAAGTCTCTGTGCCATTTTTTTTTGTGTGTGTGTGTGTGAGCTAGTGGCCCAAAGAAAAATTTGTCAACACATGGTCATGACAGAATCAGCCTGTTGTTTTTTCTTTTCTCAAAGAGTCTCTATTTTGAGACTTTTTGCTGTTGTTTGTTGTTGACAGTGGTAGGAATTGAACCCAGGTTCTTACACATACACAAAAAGAAAGAAAAATATTCTTCATGGCCCTATGGACCCCAGGTCGGTCTCAGAGCTTAAATATGATTGTCTTTCAGATTGTAAACTGTTTTATTTAGTGTTTTTGTGCTGGTGTGCTGTTTTGTTGATTCTTTTGGGGCAGAGGTTGGGGATTGTTTGATGTTTTTAGTTTCTCTGGCTTAGGGTTAACGTCACACATTCTTTTAACTTCCCGTTTCTGGCATGCCTTATCTTGTGCTTTCATTTTCATCGCCTATGAGTGCCTTTGTGTTAAATAGATCTCTTTTCTCAGCATATACTGGGTTTTGATTTTGTTTAGTAACCAGCTATTTTTAAAAATTATGGTAGAATGAAGCAAAAAAATAGCAGTGATTACAGAAAACTTACATTCCATCGGAGTTTTGGGGTTATGTGGATAGCACTTGATAAGGATTAATGTGTTTAATACTCCCTGGGATGTATAACTTCAAGCATACTGAATATTTACAGCTTTGTTGTACATTCCTCTACAAGCAAACCAGTGAGGAATGAACCCAGCATACTACCCTTCCCATCTCCTGCTCCCAGGGCCCAGAGGAGCCACAAACCAGTTCGCGTGAAGGGTTTTACTTTTCCTGTATACCAACAGGCTCTTCCACCCTCCTGGCCGCCAGCTGTCAGCAGCTGGTCCTCCTTTCAGGAAGGGAAGGAGCTCAAGCATGTGACATCAGGGACTCCCTCTGCTGTGCAAAGCAATTGGAAAAGCCTGCTGTTTCACAGTCCCAAATCACCAAACTGCCCAAAGGGAGAAAGAAGCAGTAAGAAAAGTCCTTCTTCGCATCCCTTCTTCTCTGTGCTGACAGGGGAGGCTCGGGAAGGAAGGCTGAGGATGTAGCTCAATTGGTAGAGTGCCTGCTTAGCGTGCACAAAATACCTGGGTCCAATCCCTAGGTTTGTATAAATGAGACATGACGATACATGCCTGCAATCCCAATATTTAAGGGGAAGAGATAGGGAGATCAAGAAATCAAGATCATCTTCTGCAACACAGTGAATTCAGGGCCAACTTGGGCTATGTGAAAACCTATCTCAAAACTTAGTTAACTAATGAAAGAGCTTCATGGTTTCTCAGTCACACACTTGACTCTCCTCCATCACAGGCTTGGAGTTCCCCCCAACTGCCACCCACGTCTGTGCTTTTTTATTTGGAAAGGGGCAGGGATGATAGAAGGGTCTGGATCAGGGAGCAGCGAGAAGGGGAAAGACAGGGACAAAGCGAGTCTTTGACAGGACAGTGTGTTTGTTCTGTGAACGTCCCAGCACTGTGACAGGAAAAACCTGCCCTCTCTTTCTACTGAAGCTGAAGGACTAGCACAGATCAGAACTGGTTCATGTGATAGCAGTGGCTTCGTAAGCCCAAAATCTGACCCAGAAGGCTGATGGCCAGGAGCCTGATAATAAGCCATAAAGTGTCAAGGATGAAGTCGAAGGTTTCTCCTGCTCAGGATCACTGAGCAGGATTCAACAGATAGAAGGCAGCCCATCCATATTATAGAGGAAACTCTGCTAGAGTAGAAGACGACCACGTGGATTTCAATGTCAGTGCCATCCAAATACAGTATCTTGGACAACTATGTGGGCATTGTAGCCCAGATAAGTTAAACAGCAGAATCAGCCCCTATAGGTGTGCATTGGTTACTTTTCTCTGACTATGGTTAAATCCCATGACCAAAAGAAACTTAAGGAGGAAAAGGATTTATTTTATCCTACAGCTCCAGAGAGAGTCCCGCATAGCAGAGAAGGAATTGCAAAAATCAGGAAAAATGTAGATGAAGGAGCAGGAAGGTGGCTGTTCACATTATCATCCACATGAGAAAGAGACACACACACACACACACACACAGAGAGAGAGAGAGAGAGAGAGAGAGAGAGAGAGAGAGAGAGAGAGAGAGAGAGAGCTGGAAGTCAGGCAAAGTTATAAACTCAGAGCCCAATGACATACTTCCTCCAAGAGGACTCTCTACTCTCCTGAAGGTAACACAACCTCCCCAAGCACCACCAGCTGAGGACCACATGTTCAAATACCTGTGCCCATGGGGGACATTCCTCACTCATGTCACAACAAATGGCAAATGGCAACATACTCTAGAGAACAACATAACTTCTTCTCCTTCACACCCCTTATTCTTTTTTTTTTATCAATTAGATAATGCATTTTTTATTTATTTTATCTCTGAACTGGTATGGCTTAAAATATTTTATGAAGTCTATATTGTTCAAAGCATAAGAAAAGGGAACTGTAACATGAGGGCCGGCTTACAGACAATTCTCCCACATCAGGGAACAAAATTATTTGAACAGAAATGTTAAAACAAATCCTATATTAGATTGGAACTGATTTTGTTTCTAGTTTTGTTTACTAGCAGCTTTTCTTGTTTGGCTGTGATCAAAACAATTAAAGCATCAGATCTCATTGTGTATGTCTGCCTGGATTACAATTTCAAAACCATAGCATGATTTTTAGACAATATTGAAGAAGTTAGTTACTATTTTTTTTCTTTCTAAGACCTTTGCTCTCAGGCCAAGAAGAAATTATGAATACTGTGTCCTCACTTTGGCCTGGAAAAGGCAATTAATGTTATAGATATGAAAACAAGTAACGACCCTGAAAGTCACTTACATGTGGGGAACTCTGGTCTCTTGTGCAATGTGCACTGAAAGTAAGGATCAGGATTACACATCATTTTAGCTGTTTGGTCAGCAAGAGGATTTGCTGAAACTTTGTGCTGAATCCCACAGGCATGTGAAAGTATCTTTCTCTTCATGTTTTACTGTATTTGCAGTGATGTATTTAAGGTAAACCAGAGTTTACCTGGCTGCCTCTTGAGATCTTACTGATCAGAAAGATAAGTAACTTCATTTTGTCTGCACACACCCCTTATTCTTGAATGATGCATTCATTCATCCAACTCCCTTAGTTTTTTCATCTCTCTTGGATCCTCTAGCCATCAAATGTCTCTGCACTGTTGAGTGAGGACACTATCCAGAACACTTACTTGTAGGATCTTCTGTGTATGCTTGGGAACTGTCACCTGATGCTTTCTTGGCGATTCTCCTTTTCTCCCGTCGTTTTTTTTTTCCCTTTAGGCCCCTAGAACTGCTGACCTAGGCACCCTACAAACATGTTCTCATACTCAAGGCCACTTGTTTTGGGTTCAAAGAAGTCCCTCCTTCCATGGAGTCTGTCCCTTCGCAAGAAATGAAAAATAATGACAAGATAATTATGAACAAGGAATAGCAAAGATTCAATTTAATTTCTCCCTGACAGTTTCCTGTTTCAAATATTCCTGAATTCTATTTTCTTTTATTTGGCTTCCTTAGATACAAAATCATATCACCCTCTGTGTTCTGTTCCCTTTGTTCTTCCTCCTTTGGCCATGTCGGGGGAGTTTATTTCGCAAAGTTCTTTAGGCATTTTTTTTTTCTTAGCAGACATGAAGCAAACAGAGATTCTAAATATGCCATAAGCAACCCCTGACTGACTAGCTCACCAGAAAAAAGGATTTGGGCAAAGCAAAGCAATGTTTTCTTTAAAGGATTAAAACATCTGTGTGTTCAGATTATTCTAAAAGACAAATGTGATGGCTATATTTATAAGTCACAGAACCAGAAAAAGTCCATTTCTTAGAAACCCAGTATCAGAACCCTATACTACAGCCTGGGGAGGCTCTGTAAAGATAAACATGATGCAAGGAACACAGATGCACACATAGAATAGTGTAGTGATATTTCATTTGCACTTTGATACGTGAAGCATGCCTGAAGATCAGAGAGTTAAACAGCCCCACTGGCCAGCCTTACAGACCATGCAGTGGTGGCACACACCTTTAAGCCCAGTAGCCACACTAGTTTGCCATAGAAACCAGGCAGTAGTGGTGCACGCCTTTAATCCCAGCCCTAGAGAGGAATATAAGACGGGAGGAGACAGCTCTCAGACACAGTCTCATCCTGAGGATTTCTGGAGGCTGGATGGCCATTTTGGACTGAGGTAGAGGTAAGAGCCAGTGGCTGGCTGTTTTGCTTTTCTGACCTTCAAGTTGAACACCAATTTCTTCTCTGGATTTTTATTAATTGTGCTATAGAAGAGAGCTTGAGAAAATGTAGACAACACCTTTAACTACCAAACAGTGTGTAAATGGAAGAGAATAAAGGGTAGTAAGTGGTACTACTCATACACATTAAGAAAGGTAGAGGAGGCCTTTTATTCTCTTATTTAGTCCAAACCCTTGTTAGTGTTAAAGATTTCTCCAAACTGTGGATCAGTGTCAACTCTTCTTTCTCTGTACTCTTAATAAGAAGAGTGTTGTCCAATGGAGTACTACACAGCAGTGAAAAATAATGACATCCTGACAATTGCAGGAAAATAGATGGATCTAGAAAAAAATGTATTGAGTGAGGTAACCCAGATATAGAAAAAGCAAATATAATATGTATCCACTTTAAGTGGCTTTTAGACATAAAGCAAAAACAAAAAACAAAAAACAGTCTACAGGCCACAATCCCAGAGAAACTAGACAGCAAAGAAGACCCAAAGAGAGACATACATGGATCTACATAGAAAGGTGAAAAAGACAAGATCTCCTAAGTAAATTGGGAGTGTGAAAGTTATGGGAGAAGGTAGAAGGAGAGAGGGGAGGAAGGGAGCAGAGTGGAGAAAAAGGTATAGCTCAATAAAAACAACAAAAACAGAAGTGTGCTGTCATGAATAGCAATTGGCACTGGGTTATGGCATCCGACAAGCTACTAAAGTTTTGCTTCATGGTTCATTGTTTTATGCAAACTTGTATGTCTCATTTTTCTCAAATATTGCAAGATTTCTTGACTTTCTTCTCCATGTCCCTCAGAGCATTGCACATTGCTTACAATGGACACTCAACATCTATGCATTTATTTGTTAAGTGTGATCCTACTTTAGTCACACTATTAGGAAATAACCCCAAGGCATGCTCCTGGTCACCCAGAAAAAAATGTACTACCAATGGAGTCTGGGGCAAAGCGCTTTGTTGCATTAGTGTGAGGACCTGATTTTAGATCCCTGGAACCCCCATAAAATGTGGGCAAGATGGTGCATATCTGTAACCCCAGCACTGGGGATGAAATGTGGGGCAGTCAACAGAGGCAGGCAGAATCCTGGAGTTCGGTAGTCAGCCATTCTAGATGAATCAGTGAGCTTCACGTTTAGCGAGAGACTCTGTCTCAAAAAATAAAATGTAGAGAGGTTGAGGAAGACACTTGACATTTCCCATGACCCTCTACATGCCTGTGCACACATGCACATTCACAAAAGAAACTGATTGGCAACAGCAATCTTACAAGCAGTTGGACTGTGCTGGATGCTTAGTTTGTACCAAGATCTAAGCCCTTGTATTTCAACCTAGTCAAGAAGCAACGAATCTATGAGACGTTGCTCGCTCAGTTCCTCTACTTAGGTGGTAAAACCGAAGCACAAATGATCCAGTTTTACAACTGATAAATGATAGGGTCAGAGTTGGCCGAATTCTTGCCTAGCATGCTTGGTGCCCTCAGTTCAATCCCGGGCATAACACGAGCCAGTCATGGTGAAGCACACCTGTAATCTCAGGGGGAGACAGAAGCAGGGGGATCAGAAGCTCAAGGTCGTCCTGGCCTACATGACAAATTGAGACCTGGACTAGAGACCCTTTCACCATAAAATGAATATGAATGAATGAATGAATGAATGAATAATGAATGAATAAATAAAACCGTTCTGAAGTTAGCTCATGTACTACGTTTAGAAACGATATTTAAAAGCCTTCAAGCATTGGAAAGATACACTCAGGAGTCATTTAGAATTATTCCATGTCTGGCATCTATAACTATTTGGTTGATGGGCTCAATCTGATTAACTTAGATGGGTCCCTGTTCTGTACAGAGAGCATCTAAGTAATACCATTTTTCATTTAGAGAAGAATTTTACTTGCCTAGTCTAGAAAACAGCTAAGCCCCACTTCTGTTTCTGATGCTGGGCAGCTCACAGAACATTTCCCACAGTGTCCCCCTTAGGCAGCTTGGCTCAAATCCTCTCAGTTCTGGCATGTCCTTACCTCCCAAAACCGTTTGTCAAAAGTCAAACCACTGTTAAAGACACAGCTTAAATCAGCCCTCTCCAAGAGCTCGACTCTCTTCTGGCGCTTTCCTCACCCTCTCTCCCAAGAAGCAGTGTCTGTAGTAATGTCACCATTAATGACAGCGCTTGTAGTCATCGTTCTGACCTTTATGGGAAAGGCACAGAGTCAGAACCAGGGAGCTGTGTGTCACCACCCCTCCCGTTCACATCTCAAATGAAGTGAAACAATCAGTTCCTCTAGAGGAACGTGGTGGTTCTGGGCAGGTACAACAACAACAGCAAAAAAAAAAAAAAAAAAAACAGTAGAAAACTATAGCTTCACTGCTCATAAAGCTAGAAAAATTCCAAAGGCCTACTATAAAAGGTCATTTTGAATCCACCCATATTTATGTTTTTTTTAAAAGACAACTCATCCTTTTTATTATTAGTAACAGATTACTGATGACACATCTCACAACTACCTAGACCCATTAGGATGTGTGAACTGCCCCAGTGGAAAGCTGATGAGAAATCTCCTTCTGCCTGCAAGGCACTGGGAGACATACATTGCCTTATTCTCTTGAAGGTCCTAACCCTACATTTCACTCATCACAGGGCCTTATTATTAGCTGTGAACAACATCAACCAGAACTGAAGGAGGGTTTAGTCAGACCTCCTTCACGGGTGCAAGGAGCAGCAAACTGGAGAACTCAACACTTTCTGAACAAGCAATTCTACACATTCCCCTAGAGATCTCAAGTCCTGTGAGGAGATACAGGTGATTTGAGGTGGAAAAAAAAAAAAGCCCATCCAGAGCTGGTACAGTGGCTCAGTAGTTAAAGACACTGGCTTCCATGGTTGGAAATTTGAGTTCAGTCCCTAGAACTCTCATGATGGAAGATAATCAACTTCCATGGGTTGTCCTCCAGTCTCCACATATGTACCATGGTGTGCGTGTGCACATGCAGTCATGTGTGCTCACACGCAGATACATAAATTAAAACGTGTGTCCATACCCTGTTGAGAAGATATAAGGGAGACAAGAGGCACAAATATGTAATCAGCATAAATACACAGAAAATGACAGTCAATCAGACATTAAGAGATGGCAAGGTGGGAGAGAGGAGATACTGTAATGATTTCAGCCACATAAGGCTGATACTTCCTGGTTCTCGGGGGTCATGCAGGTGCAGACAAGCCCTCAGGCAGAAGTGCCTAATGGTCCCTGCGGAGGTTAAAGGGCTCTGCTTGTATGACTCAGCTAAACCCTTGTGCGTATGCTTGGGTTACATCATCCACGTATGACTCAGCTAAGCCCTTGCGCACATGCGTGAGTTCCGTCATCTGCATATGATGTAGCCACGTCAACCCCTGCGCACATGCGCTAGGCAGCTTCTAAAAACTGGATGCACCGTCTTTCTCTCTCTCTGCACACTGACTTCCCAGGCATGTGCACGCCCCCTCTAATAAACTCCTAAGTGGGTTTGTTGCGTGTTCCGTATTTCCTTCTCACTCGCGCCAAGTAATTTCAGATACAAGATCACTGCGGGCAAAGAGACTGGTTGCTACGTTTCTGTTTCTCCTAGTCATCAGTACCCAGAGCAAAAAGTAGTCTGTAGGTGCCTCATCTTTCAGGCACTTCACTGGTGGGAGGGGCCAGGATCGTCAGAGCCCTGCTTTTAATTATTTTTGTAGAATGTGTGCAATAGTCTATATAATTCAACATGCAAGAGTGACCAGTCCTCATTGGAAATCTATGTTACTTTCCACCAGGGTGGTAATTTTTTATTGTTCGAGATAAAGCCTCACAAAGTAGCTCCTGGAACTCACTCCATAGACCAGGTTGGCCTCAAATTCGGAGATCTGCCTGCGTCTTCCTCCCAAGTGCTGGGATTAAAGATGTGCACCTCCACACTATTGGGGACCAGCCTTGACAAAAATACCACTCGCCAGGGTAGGGGCGTTGGGATTTAGAAATATAGTAAAGAATATGAAGACGCACTTAAAAATAATACAACAGAAACACATAGAGTAGTATCAGGAGGGAGTTCCAGTGAGTACTGGAATTGCCTGCGTTTAATTTCCAACTGCTTAAAATACCCCTGACCCCACAAGGTAGGAGTAAGACAAAAACTGCATTAACATGATACAAGGAAATGAACAGACCAGTTGAAGGACATGGGCTACATCCACAGTTAAACATTCTGTTAGGAGAACAAAATATCACACTCACACCCTAGGACAAAACATTCTGTAGGCAACCACTCCTTGGGTGGAATCCAATGCTATCTCCTTAAGGATACCGGAATTTAGTTGGATCCATAGACTTTTGTTTGAGGTAGAAACATCTGCTTCTCTGTTCCGGAAATAAAAGGTCTGGCTATTGGCCACACCTGTTGACAATAACCTTGAGAGAGCAGAACTCTCTGATCTAAATCTAGGTGGGACCTTTGTTTGAGGTAGAAACAAAATAACCTTGAAGGAATAGAGGTAAGTTCCAACTCTCTGACCTTTGCTCAACGCGGAAACAGGCTCACATTTTTGGGCCTCCACACCACCTCCCATTGGTTGATTCTCTCAGGAACCGCCATGTGAAAGCATACACCTGAGAAGGGGGGGTGGCGGTTATCTGAGCTGTGAATGGCTGCCAACCCCTGCATCTTCGTGCTCTCTCCAGTCTAATGGAGACAGAATGATGTAAAATGCAGGGACTCGGCTGATCCTCTTCTGCTTCAGGAAAAGACATCACATCCCTCTCAAGACAGCATCGAGTGAGGAGGAAACATAGAGTTCCAGGCTGGCTTCCCTCCAAGTTAGTGATGAGGTGAAAACAAAGTCTTTCTGTTAGTAGGCTGGCTTCCTCATAATTATTTACCCTTGCAATCTATACATAAATCTCATAAAATGCCATTTTATAAAGAGAACTCTTATTATCATCCCTTTCGATACTATTGTAAGAGACTGGGTAGACCATGAGACCTTGTGACCATCTAGTAATTCTCAGAGGCTACAATGTAGCAGTATTTCAGTGTGGCCCCAAAGCTGAACTGGCTGTTCTTCTTTATTATAGTTATTTACAGTTTAAGACAAATATACGATGTATAATGATTATATTCACCTGCATTAGTTAATCTCATCCTCCTCCCTCTCCTTGTGAATCTATTTCTTCCCAACTAGCCCTCCTTCTATTTCCTCCCCCTTCTGCCCCATGGAGTTTAATTAGGATTGCTCATGTGAGCATAGGTAGAGTGTTATTTACTAGAACATGGGCAACTTACCAGTAGCTGCACCACTGAAGAAAAATGACACTGATTATGATAACCACTAACTTCCAAAACTGCCAATAGTTCCTCAGGAAAAGGTGGAGTCTCATGTCCACCGCCCCATCATTGATGGAACATTAAAGGGCCTCATCTCCTGTAGAGCTATGGTGTGTTCATGATTCGATGGCCATGTTTTCTCTAGACCCAGCATTGAATAGCACTCACCTCCACCCTCAAATTCTTACATTCTTTCCACCTCCTCTTCAGCAATGTTCTGTGGAGCATGGGTTAGGGAAACTGTCACTCAACTCAAACAAAGTGACAGTCTACAGAATGGGATAAAAATTTTTGCTGATGGACATCTGTCCTAAAGGAAGTAAGCCGGTCAACTTTGTAAATGGTCAATTCCCTATGTTCTGGGGAGGGAGGGTGGACTGAGAGGCTTGTAAAAAATATTGTATGTGTATTATATCTGGAAAATATGGATTGGCAGTTGTATAGCAATTTCATGAGCTAATTTCCTCTGTGGCATGTCTTTGTAAACTTACCTATCCAGCATCATGCTATCTCTACTTTTGTGGGCATCAAATTTATTACTATAATTCGATTCTTTTTCTTCAGTCAGGAAAAATGTAGTGAGGTAAGTATGTTTAGTTATTCTTCTTGTTGCTGTGACAACCTATTTGACAGGACCAACTTAGGACAGCCAGTATTTATTCTGCCTCCTGGCTCTCAATCCACCACAGCAAGAAGGCAAGGCAGCCAGTGCAGCTCACTCCATGGTGTAAGTTCATGGCTCAACTTACTCACATCTCAGCAGATCAAGACACATAGCACTCAGGCTAGAACTCGGTTTGGATATAATCTTTAAAGACCAGCCTCCCGAGACCCAATTTCTCCATCAAGGCTCCATCTCCCAGAGGTTCCATGATCGCCCCAAACAGCACCAGTGATTGGGGTTTACATACATGATCCCAGAAGATACATTCCACATTCAAATCACAACAATGAGAATATTTCAAATGTCCTGGATTTACTAATAACCGGAAACATAATAGCAGATCGGTCTCAGGGTATCACTTGCCTTTAGTTTCTCCCATTTCTAGAATGCAGAAAATAGTCCTCATACAGGGTTGTTGAAGGGAAGATGTGTGTGACTTTTATAAATGAGGCTAGATGCTGATTGGAGCACTGCTGGCTGTAGGTGTGCCCTCACTGGCTGGACTGGTTAGTGGTCACCTTGCCACAAAGGAGAGTCATGGGGGGGGGGGACTTCAGTTGAGGAATTGCCTCCATCAGGTGCGTCTATGGGGCACTGTCTTGATTAATGATAGCTGTGGTGGGGTTCAGCCCACTGCGGGCTGTGACTGAGCAGGTAGGATCAAGTTCTGTAAGAAAGCAGGCTGAGCAAGCCACGGGAAGCGAGCCGGTAAGCCACCGTCCTCCAGGGTCTGTGCTTCAGTTCCTACCTCCAGGCTCCTGTCCTGCTTGAGTTCCTGCCTTGAGTTCACTTCTCCCAGTGATGGACTTTGATCAGGAGCTGTAAGCCAAATGCAGTATTTATTTCCCAATTTTCATTTGGTCGTGGTGTTTATCACAGCAACGGAAAGCAAGCTAGGCCCTGGGACCATGGGGAGATGGCTGCAAAACATCCTAAGCCGTTAAAAGACTTCTCTTAGTGGAAACGTCATAGTGTAGCCTTTAAATATCTAACTTCAAACCTCAGATATAATTCATCCAAACTGAAAGGGGTTGAAAGACCCTTCACTGATGTACATGCTGTCTGTCTTTAGAAAGATATAAATAGATTTGAGTGTTTTCTTCGAAGCCACACTAACTATCCCTCCCTTAATTCTCTTTCAAAAATAAGAAGGAGTTTCCATCCATTTCTGGGTTTATCTTTCTCCCCTTGGGCATTACATGAGACTTGACATTTTTTCTTGGGATGAGCTCAGAGCAGTCTGATTCAGAAAGAGTAAGAACACTGTGCCAGAAAAGAGGAAAATAAAGCCGGAACGTTCCTGTCATCCATATGATGGAGGCAGCCTGCGTAATCTGCCTGGCTCTAATTTTATTTCACTCTTGAGCTAATGAATTACAGTCAGCTGCGCTTCTCTCAGAACAAAGACGGTGCAAGATAATTACAGAGAATCTGCAGGAGAGTTCAAGATTTGCGAGCTTATGTGGGTTCCGAGGAAACGGGTCACATCCGCGCCCTGGATTCGTAGTCTGGAGTGAATGTGGAAACTTCTGCTACTGAGCGACAGGAGGTGCTGCTGATGGTGGGGGCGGGGCACCACCAGGCTTGGATTTGCTTCTCCAACTCTTTTATTTAAAGATTTATCTGTTTAAATATTTTGTGCGTATGAGTGTATGAGCGTGTCTATGTGTGAGTGTCACGTGCATACGGTGCCCATCAAGGCCAGGAAAGCCCCTGGATTTGGAATTAGAGCCAGCTGTGAGTTGCTGGGAACTGACTTCAGGTCATCTGCGAGAATAAGTGCTCTTAACTACTGAGCTGTGTCTCTCCAGGTCCAATTCTCTAACTCTTGATCCTACCAAAAAAAAAAAAAAAAAAAAAAATGGAGGTCCAGTGACATTCCAGAGAGTATTTCTCAGGCTTCATCTCCACCCTTCTAGGAAATCTAGCTCCCTTTCACCCCTTCCAGAAGGATCTTGGAATCTCCAGATAGCATTTTCCAGAGTAGCCCCAGCAAGTCCTCCTGATTTCTATGAAGGGCTCAGAAGCCCTCCTGCAAGAGAAGAGATCGACTGAGAAATGCACACGAGTTTTATCAATGATGAGGAGCAATGCCAGTTAGGATACTGCTGTTCGTATCTGAACCCTTAGTGTGTACATATAATCAGTCCAATTGCAAACAGATCAGCCTCAGCAACCCCAAAGAGCTCCTTTCAATCTTAGATAAAAATGTTATATTAGCTACAATAGGACCTGTTAGACTGTGGCACATCCCCATTTGGGGAAGCCTGGCACAGAAAATCAAACCTTGGTGGCTGAACAGACCTAAAAGCAAATAGCCACAACCAGGCCTCGTCTGTTGCACTGAATTTTGTGCCAAGTCTGGTGTCACTTACAGACAGTTGCAATTTGGGATCCCAAAGAGTTTTATTTTACCAAATACTTGTATGTAATTTTTAACTGCTTAGCAAATCTCAACTCATTTAATTCTTGGTTAGGCCTGATAGGGGAGTTCAGCCAATCATATTCTGTTTTGGGGGCGTGCCGCCCTCAGGCAAAAGCCTGCCTATAAACCTAGCAAACGCGCTCCACTAGCTCTCTTTTCGCCTGGCTCCTGCATCGGGACGGATCGGTTGGATTCTGGTGTAAGCTGTTGTAAGTCTTACTTCTGTTTATTAAAGCTGTATATTTTGTACCAAGATAGTCTGGGGACTTTTCTTTACCAATCGCCCTGCAGCTTCATAGGCCCATGAAATAGATGCTGGGCCGTGGTTGAGGACATGAAGGCTCAGAGAGGTCGTCCTGTTTATTAGAAATCATGCTGCAGTCGTGTGTGTTCTGGCTACCAAATCCTTGTTAACTTCTGTCTTAGCTCATCCCGAATAATCAGTCAAGGAAGGGGTGTGTGTGTGTGTGTGTGTGTGTGTGTGTGTGTGTGTGTGTGTGTGATATGCCAGAGATCTCAACTGTCATTCTTCAAAGGACATTTACCATTGGTTGGTTGGTTGGGTTGGTTTTGATTTTAGCCTTCTTTGGTTTTGTTTTGAGACAAGGTCTCTTACTGGCCTGGAACCTAATTCAGTCAGGTGGGGGGTGGCAGGGCTCACCAGGAAACCCCAGAGTTCCACTTGTGTCTACTCCCCAAACCCAGGATTAGAAGGACACACCACCACATTCCACTTTCTTAGCTCAGGTCCTTATTCTAAGAAGACAAGCAGGTTAATGACTAAGCCATCTCCTCAGTCCACAAAGCAGTTTTTTGTTTGGTTGGGTTTGAATTATAAAGTAGTATTTTTTAAAAAGCAACTATCTGTAAAACTTCGTTATGAAAATTTCCAAGCACACAAAAGTAACAGGCCTTCACTGTCTTAGTCTGCTTTAGTTTTCTTACGCAATCGCAGAACTGGTGATGATAAATCCTTGTATCATGTACAAGGCTTTTATGGTACTGTTTTGCTCATCTTTTCAGACAGTTCACACAAGGCATTTAGCTTGTCTCACTGACTTTCCCAGCAAGCCTTTAAGGTAGGCAGTGAGCTTTAAAGTAGGCAGTGTCTGCAAATGGGCACATGAGCAGAAAAGATTTAAGGACTTTGCCAAAAGTTACACATGAGCTGAGGATATAGCTCTAAAGAGTTTGTCTACCATGTGCAAGGTCCTGAGTTCAATCCCCAGTACACCAAACACACACACACACACACACACACACACACACACACACACACATACACACACACACAGCAAAGACATGATGGAATATATGGAAATACCAAAGGATTCCTAAAATAACCTCAGTTGATTTATTCTGAGACATCAATAGATAGTTAGAAAATAGAGGATTTTCTCAGTAATATAATAGACTTCAGTATAAATCTTTACTCTTCCTCCTACGGACAATCTTGGGAAAATAACCCTCTAAGCCTCAGACACTTGATCCTTAAAATGATCAAAGAATACTTATCACAAGGGGTTGGAAAAATCCACACTTTAAATTATCATTTAATACAAAATATTATATATGTACATATGGTCTATATGAATGAAACCTATGCATATATAAATATAAGTATGTGTGTATAGAATATAATCCAATGTGATGACTGTTCCAGATGCCCATTAATATGAGTCCCTGCCTTCCCTTTCCGAAGTTGTATTAATGAGAGTCTATGGTTTACTCTTTTTTCACCAGCTATTTTCCCAATCTCCAAACTTGGTTGACATTAAGATAGTCACCAAAACCTGGCTTAGTGACCCAGACCTGTGGTCCCAAATACCAAGGAAGCTAAGGCAGGCAGATTGCAAGTTCAAGGCCTGGACTACAGAGTAACTTAGACGCTAGCCTAGACAATTTAATGAGGCTGTCTCAAAAATAAAAGGTAGAAGGTAGTCTGGTGTCGTGTCTCAGAGGTAGAGTTCCTGCCTCAGATGTATAAGGCTCTAAGTTCAATCCTTAGCACTACAAAAGTCAGAAAATATGTCCACCAAAGGTTCCTGAATACTTTTATACTTTCCCCAAATGATTTCCTTCTCCGGAGTTCAGTTGCTCAATTAAACTGAAAATGTTTCTGCCATATCAATTATGCTCTTCTTTTCTTTGGAAAACCTCAGCAAAATCTTATTTTGTCTGAACCCTGTTCTTCTTGAGGGGTGAGTTAGAAGTTACTCAACAGACTTTTAAAAACCAAGCATCACAAGCCAGGCAGTGGTGGCGCACGCCTTTAATCCCAGCATTCAGGAGGCAGAGGTAGGCAGATCTCTGTGAGTTCGAGGCCAGCCTGGTCTACAAAGTAAGTTTCAGGACAGGCTCCAAAGCTACAGAGAAACCCTGCCTCAAAAAAAAAACCAAATAAATAAATAAATACATCCTGAGCATCACTCAACCCTCATCAGAGAAACTGCTTCCTGTAGTAGATGGGAATTAACATAGAGACCCACACTTGGACAATGTGCAGAGCAGGAGAGACTTTGGTGCTCTCAGCCCTAAACAGAATGTCTTTTTCAAGATCCTCCCCTTAAGGCTCAGGGATCTATGTAGAAGAGGAGGGTGGAAAGATTGTGAGAGCCAAAGATGGCAGATGACTCCAAGGAAGCAGCATCTTCCAGACACAATGGAACCGGTGCACACATGAACTCACAGAGACTGTGCCACTATGCCCAAGAACTGTACCCATTCAAACCAAACAGAACCCCAGCACCGAGGAGGGGAAGTACACACAAAGTCACACACCTAACTGAGAAGCTATTTTTAGTCAACACCTACTGGGAGAAAGAAACTCAGTTTTCTCCAACAAAGGAGTGCCACTGGGTCTCTCTCTCTCTCTCTCTCTCTCTCTCTCTCTCTCTCTCTCTTTCTCTCTCTCTGGTAATTTTTTTGTCTTATTGGTTTTTATTTTTTAATATTTGCTTTGTTTTTTGGTGGTGTTTTATTTGTACATTTATTTTGTTGGGGTTTTTGAGAGAGGGAGAGATAGAGAAAGAGAGACCATGAACTTGGATGAGTAGGGAGGTGGGATAAACCTGGGAGGAGTTGGGAAAGGGAAACAATACAATTAAAATATTATTATATGAAATACAGTAACAAATAATTTGTGGTTCTGGGCTCAGTCATTAAAGTGTTTGTCATACAAGAACAAAGGTCCTTGGTACAAGAACAAAGGTCCTTGGTACCCATGTAAAGAGTCAGATATGGCCTCACACACCTGTAATCTCAGGGCTGGGGAGGCAGAGACAAGAGGATCTCTTCAGCGTCTAGGCCAGCCAGGATAACATAACTGGTGAGCTTTTGATTTAGTAAGGGACTAGCCTTTAGTCTCAAAGAGAAGGTGGAGAAGTATGGTGGTTTGATTGACAAACGTCTCCCTTGGTCTTTGACATTAGAATGCTTGATCTTCCATTGGTGGCCCTGTTTGGGGAGGCTTAGGAAGTGTGGCCTTACTGTAGGAGGTGGGAGATGAGCGTTTAAAAGCTTGCACCAATTCCAGTTTGCTCTCTCAGTTTGGAGCTTTGAGATGTGAGCTCTCAGCTTCCAGCTCTGTCCTCCATGCTTTCTACTTGCTGTCCCTACCATTATGGGCTCTCTCCTGCTTGAATTGAAAGCCCTAAGTAAACTTTTTTCTTGATGTTCCTTTTGGTCATGGTGTCTGACATAGCAATAGGAAACTAGCTAGGACAAGAAGTGCTTGAGGACCACACCTGGCCTGCACACACACACAGGTTCGTACCCAGACACAAACATGCATGGACACAACAACAACCAAATAAATCATAATAATTTGTGCATAATCATTTAAAAACGAGTGCCCACAAAAGATAAAGGAGATGATGAGTTTGGAATCAAGAGACTAAAATTCTGGGTTTGTTTTTATTATTAACTAGGAGATTCTGCTCTTCTTTAGTTGAAAAGAAATTATAAGGAACTCAGTGCTCTGTGTGGCCTCAAATGACATCCAGTCTGACTCAAAGGAAATTGCTGTGTCCTAGAGCAATAAGCTTTGGTTTCTTGGGTTGAAATCTGTTGTTTTCATATCCTATTGCAAACATTTAGGAATGGAAATGAAGTCATCCAACCTTATTGTTATTCACTTCTCGGAGCCTGCAACTAAAGGGCACGTCTTGACCCTGGTCATCTCCGAAAAATTGAGATTCAGGATGGGAAGTCTCAAAGGATGACTGCTTCCACTCCTGGGGCTCTCATTCTTTTTATGGGGCTGGAGCCATTCATTATTAACAATTGTGGGAAGCCAGTGCCAATCCCACGGTTAACACAGAGGCTCTTATCATCCACCCCGCTCCTGTTAAACCAAAGCGACTTTCAACAGAGTCACAGAAGCCAGCGGAAGGACTGGCAATCCAGGGTTCTGAGGGGCTGGGAGAGCAGTGTGTGCAAATTCCCGGAACATTTGTTTGCAGGACAAGGAACTTGCAATAGCTGGCTTACAAAAATGGGAACTGAAGTTGTAGGGGGGTGTAGGTACTGCTCGGAGCCTGTCACATCAACACTAGCCCCATATAGACTGGCCCTGCAAACGTGTATGCCATCCAGAACCCAGGCAGCTTTTCTCTGTACCTCTCTCTCACATTTTCTTGTCTCTCCTGCATGACTCCCACATCAATCTCATTTTTCCAGTGGCTGCCTCTCCTCACTGGTTCACTTGTGAGTCCCCAAGCCTTGTTCAGATGACCCTCAGTTCCTCTACACAATAGCTAATTGCTCCTCTGTGGAGTGTTAGGAGTGAGTGTGTGCCTATGTATATGTTTGGATGTGTGCATGTGTGTGTGTGTGTGTGTGTGTGTGTGTGTGTGAGTCTCTGTGCTTGCCTGTGTGTATACAGCAGAGGTCAATGTTGGGGGTCCTCTTCAATTGCTTTACACCTTAATTTGTTGTTGATTTTTATATAATCTTTTATTTGTTTGAAATTTTCATATAGGTATACATTGATCATATCCATAACCAAATTTCCCTCTCAAATCTCCTGTGAGGGTTAAATTTGTCAACTAGGATCACCTGAAAAGAGAATTTTAATGACATTGGCATAGACTTTGGGCATGTTTGTGGGGAATTGTCTTAAATCAGTTATGGGAAGACCCAGTCCACAGTAGACAATCCCGTTCGCTTGAGAGGGGAAGGTCTTGAGCTGTATAAGAATGGAGGAATCATGCTGATCACAACCAAGCAAGCCAGCAAGCCTGCATTCTCGGTTCTCTCTGCTTTTGACCATGGGTGTGACTAGCTGAAGTTCCTGCCTTCACTTCCCTTTGATGGACTATTACCTGGAATTGTGAGCTGAAATCAATCCTCGCTCCGCTAAGCTGCATCTTGTCAGGCTATGTTTTACCACCGCGACAGAAAGGAAGCTAGAACATCCCCCTCAAAACATTTCCTTCCAGCCGTCACGGCTTTTCATTTACGTTTTCAATAACGCACTGAGTCGGATTGGTGTCGCCTGCTGGAATACTGACTGGTCTTGTGTAGACCTTCTGGTCGGAGACAGGTAACCACACTTTCAGCGAGTTCATGAATGAAAGCCGGGTCACATCCAGGAGACAACATTTCCCAGCACTCTTCCCTACCCTCCGCTCTTCCGTTCTTGCCACCCCTTCTTCTGCAACATTGCCTGAGCCTTGTGAGACAGATTGGTTCAACATAGGGGTGCCATTTAGGGCTGAGCATGCAACAGTAGCTTGTTCTCAGCGCTCTGACCAGTTCCCTACGGCTCAATTTCTCCAGCTGAAATTGAAAGCAGCGCCCACTTACGGAGTGAACCACCGCCGTGGCTGTGCCGAGTTGAAAGGCGAAGATCTCAGGTCCCTCTGGGTCTAGCAGGCACCACCAGGGGCTTTGTGCAGAAAGGGTGATTGGAAGCCATTTATCTCTGCAGCCTCAGTGTTCTTGGACCTCCGATGTGTGGAAGGAAGTTGTAAGTCCCTTCCTGGTAGTTTCCTGCCACACCCCCTTTCTGGCACTGCATATTGGAAGTGTGAGAGAACCAGCGTTCCTTCTGCAGTGTCTCTACCTTAATTTTTGGGACAAGTCCTTTCTCCGGACCTGAACCACTCCAGCAAAACCAGCTGACTCTGTTTCAGTGTTATTTTTGTTATTTTTTCATTGGCTCTTTAAGAATTTCATACAATGTGTTTTCATCCTCGTCACCCCTCCCCCAGCTCCTTCAAGACCCACCTTTGCCTTCTTCCTTCCTACCCTACTTTGTGTCCTCCTTTTTTTCCATCCAAGTCCAATTTGTGCTGCACGCACATCTTTGGGTGTGTGGTCTTCCAGCCAGCAGCTGTCCATTGCCAATAGCTCCTCTTCTAGGAACAGCGATTGAGTCCCCCCCACTCCACGCTGGGATTTGGTCCGGCTTGAGCTAGTTCAGAGCTTGTGCATGTTGTCATGGTCACTGGGAGCTCACATGGGCCGCTGCCCTGTCCTGAAAACAGCATCTCCTTACAGTCTTCTGCCACCCCTAGTTCTTACTGTCTCCTCTTCTGCTCTGACCTCTGAGTCTGGGGAGGAGGGGTTATGATAGAGAAGACCCACTTAGGGATGAGCACCCCACAGTTATTCTCTGCCCTGCAACCAGTTGTGGGTCTCTGTGTTAATCACCATCTGCTGCAAATAGAAGCTTCCGTGAGGAGAGCTGAGAGAATGAACACGGGTATAACGATAAGCCACTAAGAGTCGGTTTGATATCGTTTCTTCCTTCGGCATTTCTGTCTCAGTGCACAGTTGTTACACCAACCCGGCTTAGGTCTGGCATGTCATTGAAGTTTCTAACCCACCAGTCGTCAGAGTCACAGGTGACTTCTAAAGACATCCCTTAGGACTGCTTTCTCCAGCATGAAGTGCTTTTGAAAATAAGGCAAACGGAGAGAAATAATTACAACCAAGACAGATCAGTGGCTTCTCAGGAAACCTGAGATGTTTGCTTCCACTGAAATGGGAAGAACACTTTTGTTTCTTGGGTTTTGGTTTTTGGTTTTTTTTTTAATGTCAAGAAAAGTTTTTTTTTTGTTTGTTTGTTTGTTTTGTTTTGAAGTAGATGGTGAAGCAAAGGTGTTTGGGGTACCCTATGCTGTTAGGTAGAGTTTCTGGTTTCAACTTCCTGTGGACACTCTGATCTAACTCTCCTTTTGTTCCCCAGTAAATAGAATGCAAAATACAGTTTGTTCCCTAAGGGCCTTGGGTTCAAATGGTGTGGTTCTCTCTGAAGAAATACCCTGGGTGTCGTTGAGAACCGTGAAGTCCTTTCTAAGCATCACAGTATTCCCAGAAAGGTTTTCTGTTAGGCAGAGGCTACCTGTCTGCTTGGCTTCCTATCAACAATGTGAAGCCAGAAAGATGACCAGCATCAACTGCAGACTCTCTCAAGTGTAGCCCAATCGTTTGAATCCACACACAGAAAGCACACAAGTAGCTCTACTCCAGAGTATCTTTAAACACAAGCATTGCAGTCATTTTGGAAAAATCAGCAATAAAGATATAATAATCCATAAACTAAGAAAATCTACACACCTTTTTGTAGATAATATTTTAACTAAATTGTATTGTATTTCCTGGTTTGTCTTTCCACCTATCCTTTCAGACTAACAAATCTGACCCTGGAAGAGTAACGAGTGGTTATTAAACCATCTGGTTTGTAGTTTTCTGGGTCCCTGAGTTTATTTCACCTTCATGGTCACTTCTTGAGGAGGAAACATCATGAAAATGAAGATACTAAAGCCCAAAGAGGCTGAGTGGGACACGGAAATAGAAATAGAAACACCTCGCCCACGCTGGCTGTTGTATCTCCCCACTTGCGCTTGTATCTGAGCTTCGCTCTTTCCCTCCACGGAGGCTTGAAGGCAGGGAAGGGGCAGGCGCACCCCAGGGAGAGAAGACGCTAAGCGAACAGGGCGATCCTGTGTATTCTTTGTAGCCTGGGGAGATGTGACTAAAGTTAGAGGCATGGCCTTCAGGAGGATTTTAGCTTTCAGTATTTTGATTCTTTGATTACTATTTAAGCCTGAGTGCCTACGGTTAATTATGTTTATATTCATCTTCCTTAATGTTTGCTGAGTAATGAAGACCATTGCGTTTGGTAATAGAATTTCACAAA
Source organism: Myodes glareolus (assembly GCF_982192425.1). NCBI lineage: Eukaryota > Metazoa > Chordata > Mammalia > Rodentia > Cricetidae > Myodes > Myodes glareolus. The sequence continues at coordinate 12,722,532 of NC_142034.1, forward strand.
CGGGGCTCTATGAAATGACCAATCTTCCACAAGTTTTATTCTCCCCCCACCCCCCCACCAAAAGATAATGCCTTATTTTGCTTATTGGCCCTTTTCTCCAGTATCTTGTTCACTATTCAGTATTGGAATGCAGCTGTCGCTATGAGATCTAGCCCAGCCTGTGTTACACAATGAGACCTACCTATTGGCTAAAAACAATAACATATCACAGGACACATAATAGGTGACATATTCCAAAGGAATATATTGTTAACTGTCTGAATGTAAGTGCAATAATATATAAAAATAAAATGTGTATTACAGTGGCTTAGTGTTTGCATGGAGTTTTTCTTAATAAACAAACATGTAAAGTAGGAAAGAATATGTTACAAGCTCAAAGGGTTCTTAATCTTTTTGGCCTGACTCCATTAAGGTGCTCTTGGCTTGAGAAATTTCACATTCTTCAACACTTATCTCGGATATTTATGAGGCCGATGGAACATTCTTTTCACAATTCTGTGTGATTTTGTTTACGAACTGGGTTGCAAGCAGAGGGAAAGTAAAAATGAGTTCCAGAAATGCACTTCTAAGAAGTTAAATACACGGGTGTTCCAGTTTGCTCTCTGTTGGTGTGATGAACGCCATGACCTCAGGCAGCTAGAGGAGGAAGGGGTTGATAGCCCGCTTCGAGGTTACAGTCTAAGATCGAGACGAGAGGCAAGCCAGGGCAAGAAGCTCAAAGCAGGAACTTAGATCAGAAACCACAGAGGATCACTGCTTAGTAGATTGCTTCCTCTGGCTTCCTCAGCTACCTTAAACAGCCCAGGCCCACCTGCCTAGAAATGGCAGCCCTCACAGTGAGCTGGGCCCTCCCACATCAATCAACAACCAAGAAAATGCTGCCCCCAGTCATGACCGCAGGGCAATTAGATGGAGGCAATTCCTCAACTAGCGTTTCCTTTACTCAGGTGCGTCTAGGTTTGTGTCAGATCAGCAAAACTGAACTCTGACAATGGTTATGACTAGCAACGGTAATCACTTGAGGGAGGAAAATTAAACTAAGTAGAAATTGACTCAATTGAAGTTCTTCCTTGCCATTAAAGTGTTCAAAATTTAGGTTCCCAATAAACCTGAGGAGAGAGCTGGGGTGAAGTTTAGGTGGTAAGGTGCTTGCTTAGCGTGTTAGAGTAAGCTGCACATTGAAATCCTTGTTAAACAGAGAAAGTAATTTGTGAAAGAACAGTGAGAGAGAGGAAATACACTGGGGAAAATTGGCTTCATCTAAAGGATGATGGGAATAAAGAATTGAAGCAAAGCACAGAAAAGTAGAAAAACAAAAATAGCAATCCAAACAAATGTAATCAGAACAAAGAAACATAAATTATATTTTTAAAATACTAATGAAAATTAAGAGACTTTAATCATAGAATTTTATATTAAATAAACTCCAAACTATAATATCATTTAGTGAGATGGAAAGCTATTATGTAATATACCAGAAAACTGACAAAGTTGAGCCAGAAAATATCAGTAGCATAGGTTTAAAATTGGTTTGAAACATGTCCAAGACAGTGTTTGACTTTAGGTGTAGTGTGTTTGGTTTTGTGTGTGTGTGTGTGTGTGTGTGTGTTGTCTCTATAACAGCAATGTGTTGAAAGTGAAAGCCAACAGAAGTATAAAACCATGAATGTTTTCAGGTGAGATTTTAATATTAAATTATTGCAAATTAAGTCATCAGAAAGTTAATAATGACGTTGGAAGTTAAACATACAACACTGGGTCATGATCACCTCTGTGAACTTTCTGTCGACTCTTAGATAATCTTCACTCTTTCCAATTATTCAGGGAATGTTTTCAAAGACAGCACATTCCAGGCAGGCCATAAAAGGACATTTCAATGAGTAATTTTTAAAGCCACATAGATTATAATAGCTGACCATAATACAGCAAGGTAGGAACTGAATTCCAGAAAGGGAGAAGAGACAGTAGAGAGAAGAAGAGAAAGAGGAAGAAGAAAGAGGCCTAGTCTTCTAAAAGAGAAGGTGTTGGGAGACGAGGGAAGATGAAGAGGGAAGAGGGGAGGGGAAGGGAGGGGAGAAGAAGGGGCAGAGACACAGAGAAACTGAGAAATACACTAACATAGTCTTGCATGTCTGGAAATTTAAAAATGGTTTGAAATTCTTTATGGGTCAGAAAGGAAACTGTGGTGGAAATTATGAACAATGCACATTTGATTTGATTCTCGTGGCCATGTCTGGTAGCACAGTGAAAGCCATGTAGTGGTTTCCACAACCACGATTGCAGCTCTGATAGTCACTGCTGCTGACACGGGGACCTCCCCTGCTCTCGGATGTGGGCAAAGGTCTACGTTAAAGGAAGCACACAATCAAGCAATCTTTATACATCAGATGCTTCTGAATCAGAACAAGACAAACAAAAGCAGGAGTGTATGTTTGCAGCCCGTCTGGTCTTCAGTCAACCAAGGAAAACTCTTCCTCCAAAAGTCATGGGCTGTAGAACACAGGGAGGAAAATGTGCAGAGGTTTCACAGAGCTAACATCTGTCCTATTGTGTCGGCTCTGCGGAATCCTTGGGATGGCATTGCCAACACGCTTTCCATAACATCATAATGTCAACATTCCAAAGGAGTCCCGAGCCTCTCAGGGTCTAGGATGCCAGAGAAAGGATGGAGAGCCATTCCCACAAATCCTGGGGTTTTGTATAAAGGCAACGGCTAAGACATAGGAAATAGCAAAACTCTGCCGACACTGTTGAGTCTGGATACGATCTTAAGAATGCCCCATTTCAATACTTGGAAGAGCACCCAAATGAGCCAAAGCTTGATGTCCCATGACAGCATCAGGTAATTACTCCTCTCTCTCCTTTGCTTTGTGTGGACAGGGCTGAGCAAAGGATGTGGGTAGCACAGACTTCCTGTGGCAGATTTGCTCAGTCAGCCAACCAAAATTTTATATATATTATTATATATAACATATATATTATATTATTATATATAATATATTTATGTATATTATATAATATATTATATATGTGTCTGTTATATATTTTTATATATTATAAATATATATTTTATATAATTTTTTCTTCTCTCATATACTACATCCCAACCACAGTTTTCCCCCTTCCCTCCACTCCTACCAGTTCTCCCCAGCCTCATCTCTCCCCACCAGATATTTTTGACACAGGCAAAGACAACACATTATTAAAGGGATACCTTTGTAGATAGGTATTTTCTCTTCATATTGATTTCCTTTAATGTGATTACATGAAGATGACTTACTAAGTAAATTGGTGACAACGTTAAACAAAAGCTACCTGCCACACTTACTCTCTGATTCCGCAGCTCAAAGTGAAAGTTCAAGAAAGGATTAACCTTGTGAGTGAACCCCAAAACATGGGTCAACATTTACACAAAACGCTCAGACCTTTTTCTAAGAAGATGAAATTCATTAAAATGGTTTCTCAGACAAGGTTTCACTATGTAGACCAGGCTGGCCTAGAACCAGCAGAGATTCTCCTGCCTTTGTCTCATGAGCATTGGTATTAAAAGCCCACACCACAACAGCTGGATCCTTGTTTTCTTTTGAAATCATACTCGTTTCCTCTGGAGCCTCCATCCATCCATCCCAACGGCAGAGAAGAATGGAAATTGTCAATGGAGTATTCCTTCTGCTGTCCCTGTTAGAAACGAGTCACTCTGAGATGAACTTAACTTCACTGAGAAAATAGCCACTATATTCAAGGAACACAACTTCCCCTCTGAGAAGTCCCTTTGGCCTTTCCTTCTTTCCAAATACAGACAAAGAAATTTCCAGAAGATGGGAGAAGGAACTGGAAAGCATTGTTTATGGAGGAAGGCAGGAGAGTGATTCTGGGCAGGCCCAGTCACTGAGAAGACTGCAAGCTCCCCACATTACCAAGTGGAAAAGAAAATAAAAGTGTCCTGTGGCAAAGGTCCTTGGAGCCGTTGGTGACCCAGGCTATAAGACTGCCCTTGTTCCTAAGCTTCTGACGAATGTTTGCTGGAGTTTAGCTAATCCCACTGTCCGTTGTGGAGTGTCCTGTTGGCATCTGCTACTGATGCCCAACATCACTCAGACCTCTGCTCCTCACATCACTCAGACCCGTGCTCTCTGTGTCCTTTTGAATCCTTGCCCTGGTCCCAAGCCTGGAATAGGGCAGTGTTGTCCTCAGCATGTTGGTGACCTCTTACTGAGGTAGAAAGAGATCCAGACCACGAGGAACCCTTCTTGGCCATGGTGGACACAGTGGGGATGCTGGGAAGGGTTGGATCTCCAACACACTGTCTAAGGGTCCTTGAGTTTCTAAAGTGTCAACAACCCCTGCCCTAAGTTTGCTTAAGCCTGGTAGAGTGGGGAAGCGCAGAGTGATTCTGCAGTGATCGGCTGTACCCTTTCAGAGTCTTTTGGCTTCCTCCCTCTTTGCTCCTCTTCTGTCCTTCCTCCTTTGTCAATGGTTTCCATTTCTTCTTCCTTTCTACCAGGAATTTCCACTTTCTCTGCTTGCTCTATCGGGTGACATTGATCTTCCATGATCTAGCTGGAGTCTGCTTTCCCAGCATTAGGATTGCCTGCTTATGCCATCATGTCTAACTTTAAGAAAAACAAAAAGCATGGATTCTGAGGATCAAACCCAGGTCCTCAGTCCTGCAAGGCAAGTATTTTATCAACTAAGTTACCTTCCTAGCCCTCCACCTCTCTCTGATAGTTTCTTACTATGGAGCCCAGGCTAGACTCAAACTCAGGATATTCCTGCCTTAGCCTCCTGATTCTCCCGGATGCTGGTATCACAAGGACACCTCATCCATGCCTGTAATCTACCTGTCTATCCATGCCCATCGACCCTTCATTGTTTAATTTTCACAGCACACCAGAATATTCCAGTGTAACCCATTGCTGGACAAGAGTAGACTCACCCATCTCTTCAACACCCTCCACTCATGACAGCAGGGCTACCAATAGACCTTCCAGGGTTCCAAACACAGACTGTATTTTCTGTCAAACTGACAGCCATATTTGCAAGTCCAATATTTATAATATGATGAATAAAATAAACATGGGGGTTCCCAGCATGAATTAAGTGGCATGCTAAGTGCTTTACATGAGTTATAGCAGTTACCTTTCCCAACAACCCAGCAATTTGCATATCTATAATTATCCATACTTTACTGATGACAACATGGGGTTCAAAGACGTGAAGTTAAAAAGTAGAAGACAGCAGAGCTAAGCACTGAACAGCTCAGGCTTCTCTATCCCTGCAGAACTTGTGTGTTATACCAACTGCAGAGAACTGAGCCCTGTCCTGCAGTGAAATTCTAGACCCGCAAACCAGAAGTCCCTTGTAACAATCCATTCTTTCAAGTCAGGTGCCTTGCCCTCTGTGGTCCCCAGAATTATGCATTCTGCTCCACCGATTGCTAACCAACCACCCAAATGTTATACTTCCTAGAAGCACCACCATCACTGTCAGAACAGCAAACAGAAGCAGAGATAAGCGGTGCGAAGCGCAGGACAGTGTGTCCTCGGATGTGGGCAGCCTGGCAGCAAAGCAAACAGGCCTGGGAAATTTAATAGCAAGGCAACTCTGCTGGAGAATGCTATGGGGGGCTCCAGGGCCTTTGGCTTTTGTTTAAAATACTTGGTTCAGGAAGAAAAAGACTATCTGGGAGAGTAGATTTTAGAAAGCTGAGCTATACTCCTGAAATGCCACACTGCCCATGCTAAATGGGGAGACTATACCATCTTAGAGTATCAAGCACTCTCTGCCTTTTTTGCTTATCTATTTGGTGGGGGGGGGGAGAGAGAGAGAGAGAGAGAGAGAGAGAGAGAGAGAGAGAGAGAGAGAGAGACTGTTCTCTCTTCCCGCCCATATGACTCCCAGAGATCAAACTCAGGTCCTTACATCTGGCAGCAAGCACTGACTTTGACCTACTGAGCCCTTACTAGCTCACTTTCTTCTCCACCATTCTCATCCTTTCTAGATGTCCTGGCCAACCCTTCACTCTCCCTGTACGTGCATGCCCTCTAGCACGTCTGGTTCAAAAGCAGTAGCAAGATCTGGCCAGACAATCTGCAAGGAAAGGAAACCTATGATTACACACTTCCTTCTGCTGTCATTTGCAGAACGTATTGTCGATCCTTGACCCACCTCGAATGCCCCAGACTGGGTGTCTCAAGCTCTGTGATCTGTTCTTCAAGTCTTTCTAGCATGGCTTTCAGAGTTACAGCAACAAACGGCAAGGCTTTTGTTTGTGTGTTGCCAAAAGACTTCATTCCTTCATAACACTAGTAACAGGTTTCCCCAACTTAGGGGCTCCTAAGCTTCATCTCCAACCTTCCTATGAAAATCCTTCTCTTTAAGAGTTCTCCAGCATCCAGCAACACCAACAACCCACCTTGAACAACTGTTCAATTCCAAACACTAGCAATGGGGCCAGGGAGGTGACTCAGTGGGTAAAATGTTTGCCTTGCAAGCCTGAAGACCAGAGTTTGGCCACCAGAACTCACATAAAAATGCTGGGCATGGTGACAATCTCCAGCAATCCCAACATTGGGGAATTCAAAACAGGAGGATCCCTGGAACTCACTGGTCAGCCAGTCTAGATTAACTAGTGAGTTTCTAGCCAATGAGAGAGGCTATCTCAAAGGAAGTGGTTACATTCCAGAGGATGGCACCGAAGCTTGTCCTCTGGCCTTCACATATATACATGCATATGAGAGACTTGTGTACCAGAACATACACATGAACACGTCCATATGTAAAGAAATACACTGGCCTCTCCCTTGAGTCCTTCTTTCCTCAATCTCCTCAACTCAATGTGTCAGCAAGTCTCATCAGCACTGCTTCCAAAACCATCATCCATCGGGCCTCCCTAAGCCACCTCGTGTGACTCTGGTCCTGGGCACTCTATCAACTCCCCACTCCCTTCCTCCCTTCCTCTCTCCCTGTTCCATCCTTTTTCTCTTCAACCTATTCTTCAAAGGTCATCCAGATTAGTTTTCATAAAATGCAAATTCCAGCATGACACTCTCCCCTTTTTCCCATCACGTTCAGAATAAGATCTAAAATCATACTTATTACCCATGGGGCTGTGTGGCTGGGCTCGAGGTTTCTCCTTAGCCTCATCCACTTCCCACCTCAGCCACTCTGCCCACAGTGCTTCTCTCTGCTCCTCAACTATTCTTAAATTCTGCTTCAAAGACTCCCCCGCCCCACCCCATGTGCACTGTGCAATTCCCAGTCTCCATCTGAGTGGCTGCCCTGAGCCTCAGGGTCTCTGCTCTAACTCCTGTTGCCAAAGAGCCTTTTCCAACCATCTCATTTGAGCATCTCTCTTCCACTGTAGCGCCTGGATTTCTTTCTGGCAGCTTCCATAAATTCAGTTACCTTACTGATTTATTTACTGACTCTGTCCTGTTGTGGCTCTAATGTCCGGCATAGATCCTGGAGGGAAAAAGAGATAACAACAAACAAACAGATGACAGACAGACAGACAGACAGATAGATGTTACTACATTTGCCAGTGGACTACCTATTCCACCTTCAATAAAGCATATATTAGAAACAAAAACCAAAAAGGAAGAAATACCACTACTTCTAAAAAAGAAAAACTTGTTAAGGTTGCAGAAGACATTTTCTGATTACATTGAGGGGAATGGTAATAAATATGTTCACTTTCAGAGAGATAGAAATCTGGCCACACTCTCTTAGTTACTGAATTTGGGGCCTTTTGAAAATTATTATTTTCTCATCAATTGGTGCGGGAGAATTATCTGTATTCTGTCAATCATGTATTTTAATAAAACGCTGATTGGCCAGGCAGGAAGTATAGGCGGGAAAACCAGACAGGAAGTAGAGGTGATGCAGTGAGAACAGGAGAATTCTGGGAAGCAGGAAGCTTCCTCTGCCATTCCCTGCCCAGATCACAGAAGAGGCAACATGTGAGCTGCCACGCTGAGAAAGGTACTGAGCCATGTGGCTAACATAAATAATGATAATGGGTTAATATAAGTTACAAGGACTAATAAGAAGCCTGACGTAATGGGCCAATCAGCTTTATAACTTATAGAGATCTCTGTGTGATTGATTTTCTCTTTGGGGCATGCCGGCTGTGGGGTACCAGGTGGGACAGATACCCCAACAAGCCGGCCCACATGTTACAATCAATATTTTATAAGTAGAATTTTTGACCATCAGTAGCTGTCCTCTGGAACAACATCCCAACTCTCAGGAAGCCCCTGAATGACTCCATTCCTCTTGACAAGGCCTGGCTTAATTGAGTCCTATGGGCTCAGATAGATTTGCACATGTGTCTAATAAGGTAGCTGGCCAATGCCTCGCTGCAGCTTTGTAAACAAAAATCCCAAGGCATGTGGAGCTCTTTCAGAATGGGCCGCTGGAGAAATGCATAATCACTTATTTATTGAGTGTAGATTTCCTTAACGTTCCAAACTATGCCTCAGGGTTGTCAGTTCAAATGTCACAGCTTGCCAGAAATGTGGAGGAATCAAATGAGCAAGACATAGAACAGATGTTTTTCTAAGCTTAACAATTCTGTTTTCCTTTGAAAAAAAAAATGCCCAGCTCCCCACCGCCGTGTTTACAGGAATTGCTGAAGTTGAATTTTGGAGAGGAACAAGGGTATCAGAAGGGAGCAAAGCTTTGGAAACTACAATGCCGGAAACCAAGCTCAAACCCATAAAAGGCAACTGGTAGAGCTTCTCACATCTGGATGCAAGAGGAAAACATCGGGTCCCTGTACAGTAGTGTGTAGTCCAGAGGCTGATGAGGACAGAAGGGGCCATCTAGAAGTCTGATATTTCTAAATCCCAGTAACCACAGACGGAATAATAGGGCTTGAACTTAGTTTCTTTGGTTTGGACAGAAAAAATAATAATAAACACAAGAGACATATTATCATTTAGTAATCCTGCAGATGGATGGACTAAGCTCAAAATACCAAAGAAAAATTATGTCCTGCCTTCTGAGCCTTGACCCAATTACTGGACACCCTGATGCAATCCTAAAATTCCTTTAATAAATCTCAGGCTAGCCTGACCCTACCCAAGCACACCCTTAACCAATCCCAAAACCGCCTGATTCATTCAATCCCAGGACACCTTGACCCAATCCTAGGACAGCCTATCCAACCCCAGGACACCTTTAGCCAGGGCTAAGACATCTGACTCAACCCCAGGGTACCCGTAATCAAGCCCAGACATAATCTTCTCAGATAAAAGTGCATTCTTTCGATTTTTCTGGTCATGATTGTGGATTTTGGGTTTCTCAAAAAGGGAGAATACAAGTCAGGCCTGGTGGTACAGACCTGTTGTCTCAGTTACTTGGGAGCCTAAAGGAAGATTATCCCAAGTGCAGTTGGCTGCATGTTAGCAAGAACCTGTCTAAAAAGGGGAAACAATGAATTTCTTAAAGCTAGTTGGGGTTGGGAACGTGGCTCCATTAGTAGAAGGTTTGCCTAGTACACACACACACACACACACACACACACACACACACGAGAGAAAGAGAGAGAGAGAGAGAGAGAGAGAGAGAGAGAGAGAGAGAGAGAGAGAAGAGAGAGCCGGGTTTAGTGCCCAGAATCGCTTAAAAGAACATAATGGCACACATGCAATCCTAGCACTCCAGAGGTTAAGTTAGGATTTGAAATCCAAGGGAATATAGTTAATCAGAAGCAGAGAAATTGCCTATTATACTCCAAATCCTAAATTTAGTTTTCTCTCTTTCCTCTCTCTATCTCTGTCTCTCTGTCTCTTTCTCTCTCTCTCTCTCTCTCTCTCTCTCTCTCACACACACACACACACACACACACACACACATGCACACCCCTCAATTCTCCCTTTCCTGTAGTTAATATTTTCAATCACTTGTTTTTGTTTCTCTCTACCCTAACCCACCCAATATGCTCCCATCTGCCCATCAAATATAGATTGCCTAGCTCATGCCAAGGACAGCACTATGTGACCGAGAAACAGTTGCTCGGAGTAGGCAGAAACTGGGACCTCGTGGTGTCAAGAATCTCACAAAGGAGTAGACATGTGACCTGAGCATTAAACTGTGGCTGGCTATTATATAACTGGATTTACTCAAGAGGCATTAGTGACCAGAGAAAAGGTAGATCTGCCCCCTGGAAATCTAAGAATGGGAGGTGTTGTGGACAGCATACAAAGGAAGTGACTCTAGGTCTTCCCAGGAGAATGGAGACAGGATTAGAGTTGGAGAGTTGGCAGAAGGAGGGAAACTGCTGCATTCTGGGTGGAGGGAGAAACTTGGGCCAAGTTACAATGATGTTCAGGAGTCTGGAACATCCTTAGCAAATACAGCAAGGACAGAGACATGAGCAGACCTGAATCAGGAAGAACAGTGGGGCTCTTGCAGAGAGAGATGGGTGCTTGGGAGTCCTGGAAGATCCATGTTTGAAGATCCTAAAAGACACACAATGGCCGGGCGGTAGTGGCCCATGCCTTTAATAGCAGCACTTGGGAGGTAGAGACAAATGGATCTCTGTGAGTCTGAGGCCAGCCTGGTCAGTCTATAAAACAAGTTCTAGGACAGGGTCCAAAGCTACAAAGAAACCCTGAAAAAAAAAAACAAAAGACAAAAAATTGATTTAATGTGGAAGAAAAAGTCGACAAATAACATCCTCAGTCAACAAAAATGAAACAAGTTAATGTGTTAACTTTCTATGGATGTGACAAAGTTCCTGCAGAAATCGGTGGAAAAGAGAGATGGAGTGATATTTCATTTGTATTTTAATAAGCAACGCTTGCCTGAAGTTCAGAGAGTAAAAAAAAAACCACACTGCTGAGCCTTACAGACCAGGCAGTGGTGACACACATCTTTAACCCCAGCACTTGAGAGGAATATAAGATGGGAGGAGACAGCTCTCACACACAGTCTCATTCTGAGATTCCTGGAGGCAGGATTGCCACTTCAGACTGAGGTAGAGGTAAGAGCCAGTGACTGGTCATTTTGCTTTTCTGGCCTTCAGGTTGAACCCCAATTTCTGTCTCTGGATTTTTATTAATTGTGTTACAGAGGAAGATTTGCTTTTGTTCATGAGCTCAGTGTTGGGTGGGTTGGCTTCATTATCTCTGAGTCTGAGTGCCAGAGTATCAAAGCATCTCAGTGAGATAGTCCTCATGGTGAGGAGGGAGCGGGCCGTAACTCTGCTCACCACATCATCAGGAGGCAGAAAGAGAAGGGGAGAAGAATACCACAAGTTTTTGGTACCTTCAACATGTGTGCTTTTGAGGGAGCATACCAGATCTGTCTCCGCATAGAACTCATGAGTTTAAATGGTTGGTCCCCAGCTGGAGGCTCTTTGGGAAGGCTGTGGAACCTTCAGCAGGCGGAGCCTCACTGGAGGAAGCTGGTCACTGGGGTGGGCATGGGGATTTATAAACAGCCCTGCCTGGCATTCCTGTTCATTTTCTGCTTCCTGATGACTGGTATGATGTGACCTGCCAGCCTTGCCAGCCTCCCATTCCTGCTATCAAGGCTTCCCCACCGTAATGGACTGTCTCCTCTCAAACTGTGAGTCAAAATAAATCCTTCCTCCTTCCTTCCTATAACATTGCTTTTGTAAAGTATTTGGTTATAGCAATAAGAAAAGTAGCTAAAAGTAACTAAAAGTTGCAAGGACTGGCGTCACCATTCCTCGAGACTGTGTGTTTACCCTCTCCCAGCAATGTCTTCTTCAATAATCAGTTGACATTACCAATTTCTTTTCTGTCCACATTAAATCACTCTTCATGAAGTTAGCTGGGGCGGGGGAGTGGTAAGTGGGCCCAACTCAATCTCTACCTCACTTGGCCATATACTGGGTGAGTTATTTGTAGGTCAGTGGGTCATTCTGAAATTATTTTATGGTGGACTTTATATTTTTCTCCACATGCAGGGTTTCTCATGAGAGGAAAAAGGAGAACAAAAAGCATGAAGACCTTTCAGAAGACCACCACTCCCCCCATGGTCAGATGCTACAGGACATGGAGGCTGTCTCGAGTACTGGGAGCAAAACTAAGGAGGCGGAAGAAGATGGAGCTGCAGAGGAAGGACCTTTACTTAGTAAAATAGAACCACGAAAAGATGTGAAAGGTGGGAGCCCATCCCTGGTACCCTCATAAGCACAGGGAGAGGGCTTAAAATCAAGATTCTGGAGCTGTGGGCCCTGCCCAGGACAAGGGGAAAGCTAGTGTCACAAGAAAACACTAATACATATATTATGTTTAGTATATTATACATATATAATGTGTAGCATATTATATATAATATGTAATATATATTGTTATAAAGCAAGTCTGCCAAGCTACTACCATCCATGGTGAAACTTTTTGGCTCAAAAACTCTACTTTCCATATTACTTGCTTTTTTCATTGTTATGAAACAATACCTGAAATAGGAATGGAGAGGTTATTTTCATGCACTTATCTTTTAAAATATTTTTGTTAATCCTTTGTGAATTTTACATAAATCTTTACTATATTCACCTCAATGATAATACTATAATAATAATACTATATTCACCTCAACTGCTCTCCCTAACTCCTCCCAGATCTACCTCTTCCAAATTTGTGTCCTTTTTTAAAAAAACAAAATCCATTGAGTTCAATTTGCGCAGTCTAATAACTCTTGGGTCACCACTGGAGCATGGTCAACCTTCCAGGGGCCACATCCTTCAAGAGAAATAACTTTCCCAGAAACTATCAATTGCCAATAGCTCCTCAGCAAGGGGCGGGACTTTGTTGGCACACACCCCCCATTCCATGCAGAGATTTATATATGTTTTGTACTTGCACAGTTATTATGCATACTGTGAGTTCATATGCAAAACTGTCTTGTTGTGTCTGGAAGACACTCTTTCAATCTAGCCATTCAATGCCTGACACTCTTGCATCCTTCTTATCCTCTCCTCCATGGCAATCCTTGAGCTTTGGGAGGAGGGGCATAATATAGAGGTCCCAGTTAGGGCTAAACTGTGAACACTGAACAGGTATGGGTCTCTCTGTTAATCAGTATCTGCTACAAAAAAAAAGCTTCTCTGATGAGGATTGATAGATGCGGTATAGTGACAAGTCATTAGGAGTTGCTTTAATATTATGTCCATTTAGTAGAATAATAGCAGTATGTTCTCTTCTAGGGCCAATGGCCTCTCTAGATACATGTTCTTGATTTGATAATGGTGCCCAGGTATAAGTTTCATCTTGTAGAGTGGGATTTAAAGCCAATTATAAAGTGAGTGGCTACTCCCATGATGTCCATACCACTATTGCACCAGTAGACATGTCTTAGCAGATCAGGTCTTATAGCTCACAGAGTTCACAGCTTGGTAAGACTTATGGTTACTTTTCTCCTCAAAGTATAGCATGTATAGCGCCTTTTAGTACAAAAAAAAAAACCAACTTGTCAATAGGTATGGAACTTCTTTATATCTTAACTGTACCAATAACAGCGCCAGACTTTTGTGGAGCAGGCCTTTGATCTTATCATGTTGTTTGAAAGCATTGTGACTCAGATGGAAGGGGATTCTGGCAGTAGGGAACCAAGGAATGCTAAGTGCTTCAGCTTGGGTAGAAAAGCATTCTGACAATCAGGGGCCAGGGAATAATGAGTGTTACAGCTCAGATGGGAAAATCTTCTGGCAATCGGGAGCCAAGGAATTGCATAGGTAACACTTTATCATAGCAGCTTGCAACCCTGCTTTAGGGAAAGAGTTCCCCAATGTAACAGCCCTGCTCTTGTAGGGGGAGGGCTTTCCCAGTGAAGTTGTTACAGTTCGGCTCTGGGTTCCCTGTCCCCCACCACACAGACTGTAACAACTCTGCTCTTCTAGGGGAAGTTTTCCCCAGCAAAAGTGTAGCAATCCTGCTCTACCATGCTCTGCTCTGCTTTGCTCCAACTCCTGAAAAAGGTTACTTCTCTCCTCTGTTCCATTCTGACAAAGGTCTCACCCAAACCTTATTCAAGAGATTAATTGGGGAGGGGGGGGGAATAATCCAAGAGAGTGGCTGCCTCTGCCAGGGTGAGAGAAGGCAGCAGCAGACTGAACAGGTGCAGGACTTAAACAGGGCTTCTTGGGGGAAGAGTTTTTCCAGGGAGAAGATTTTTAGGGTGGGAATTGACCTGATTTCAGTCCCTTGAGCTCAGAATGGCTAGAGCTCTGCTCAGGCATTAGTTGGTTTTCCACACAGGGATTGGTTCATTTCCTGCTCAGGAATTTGTTAGTTTTCTGCTTAGTTGGTCAGGGACAGATTTGACTCTGGCTTCAGGGCCAAAGTGTGTTGAGGGAGGCTGCCTGTTTGTTCCCAGCCACTTAGACCTGAAATGATCACTCAGAAGCTATATTATTTGCAATACTGTTTGACCAATAGCTTAAGCATATTGCTAGCTAGTTCTCATATTCTAAACTAACCTATCTCCATTAATCTGTGCGTCACGAGGTCATGGCCTACCGGCAAAGTTTCAGGGGACTCCCGTAGAAGAGTCCCCAGTGGCAGTTCATGGTGTCTCCCTGACTCTGCCTACTCTCTCTATATATCTCTTTCAACCTGGCTTTACTCTGTTAAGCCATTGGCCAAAACAGTTTCTTTATTAACAAATAAAAGCAACATATATACAGAAGGACTTCCCACACCAAAAGTGTGTTTCTTCCACTGGCCCTATCTAACCTTTTGGGTCTAATTTTAGGACCAAGTCATATTTATTTCACTGTCTCTGATCCTAGAATCCTTTGAAACTGGTTTCAGGGTCAGGGTATATTTCTTTGGTTCTGGGCTCAGGACTAAAGTATTTCTTTCACTGGCTTGGGTCTCAGAACCAGAATAAGTTTCTTTCACTGGCTCAGGTCTCAGAGCCAAGGTGTGTTTCCTTCACTGGCTCTGGTTTCAGGGCCAGGGTGAGTTTCTTGGACTGGCCCTTTTTCCCTACATTGGTGCTACTATTGTACCTGTGAGCATATCTTGTCAGGCTGTTTGCTAATCAGTGATACACTGCCTTTGGCAAGAGGTCCGCAACTCTTTGTCCCTTATTTTGCTTTTGGATGTTTATAATTGCGTTCCTCCATGCTGAGTGGAGCTTCTAAACCTAGTGAGGTTCAGATCTGAATCCCAGAGACTTTCCCATTAGGAGAATAGTTACTAGCCAATGAGAGTTCTCTACAAGACTGAAGAACAAATCTTGCCTCGTGCCAACGTAAGTGCCTTCTAAGTCATGGTAACGGTGCTGTACCTGATACGCATAATATCAGCGGAGATGGAGACAGGTCACAGCACCTTCTTCTTCTACTCTTGCAAATGATATTTTTTAATGAAGTGAGTTTTTATTAGTTTATTTTCAAGACAATGGTTTCTACTTATTCATTTGTGTATGTCTAGACCCAGTTTCAGGTATCACAGGCTGGCCTCTTATTCCCTCTATAACAAAAGATGTCCTTGAACTCCAGGTCCTCCTGCTTCCACAGAGTGCTGGATGACAGCTATGGAGCAGTGATCAAGTTTGCACTGGGGGTCAAACCTGGGGCTCTCTGGATCCTGGGCAAGCACTCTGGCCACTAAAGTATCAAGTGAGCTACACCCCCATTCTCCTAGCAGATTCTCCTTCCTCCCCCTTTTTGTCCCTTCCTTTCATTCCCTCCTGTTATCTACCCACAGAATTACTTTAGCACCGAAGACAAGGACTTTCTACCCCGGTGTTATTCACGTTGCCTGAGCTGAGAGAACTTGAGAGAGGCAAGCTGTCTTTACATTTTTATGTCTTCCTCTAGCTAAAGGCATCAAACTCTTTGCAAATGCATAATGGTTCTGCTAAGTGGGCCTCAATGACTGAGGGACAAACCAAGAAGTGTTTGACCCTCATTTACAATCTGAAAGACAGGAGTCTCCTGGTCATGAACATGGAGCTAACAGTGCTAAAGAGATTGACAAAATGCCTTTGCCAAATTCTCCCAATGACCTCCGGTGCCCAGGCACACAGAGTCCAAATACAATTTGTGAAGACACGGCGTACTTTTTGAAAACTTACAGTTTGATCCCCAGAAAAAAATCCTCATTGCAGTGACATTTCAGAGCTATGACCACACAACCCTGATAATGTAGAGCTTAGAGAATGGATTGCCTGCAAAGCCTACTGTGCTCCTTAGTCCTCAAGGAGAACTTTGGGGGAAACAAAGAAGAGAAATGACTGACAGGCAACAAAGAGAGCAGGAAAAGGAGGGGAGTCCCTTTGCTTTGGGATAAAAGCTTTGGCTTTAAATCAGCAGAAGTGCCATCAGTAGAGCTTTGAAGGTGATCCTCGCATCGAAGGCTCTACCCTTCTCCTGTTAGTCACCTCCTAAGGGTCTCTGGTGAGCCCTCCACTTTTCCAGATACCACACGCATCCATATTGACTCTCTCCCAGATTTCTCACATTCCCAGTGCATCTTTCTCTCCAATTCTGTTTGGAGACCAAGGTCCATCTAGCTTTCTCACCTCAGCTATAGGTGCCATTATGCCATCAGCTGGGGGACAGGAACTTCAGAGTTCCCAATGGAAGCCACATTCTGTTGTCGGTCACTCAGCAAATACTTGCTGTGCATCAGGCCCTTCCCAAGAACTGAAAGCATTCTGGAGAATAAAACCAATTTAAAAAAATGTATTACCCAGTCTCCTAGCCATCCCTGTCTTTCAGAGAACAGTTCTGTGGGTGGTGGTTCTGAGCATCCTTCCCATCCACGGGTGGTCCCATCTGGGCGAGTAAATCGTCTCAGATGGTTGGCATGCACTCCCTCCATACGTAGTGTTTGGGGAACGTTTATCCTTGAGCCTGAGTTCAGAATCTGATTGCTGCACCCCTTTGAAGGCTGTGTGTTTCTTATTTTCCTCCCACGTGTAAGTGATTAGACTTTTCTTCCATCTGGGGGTGTCCTCCCACTTCTGACCCTAAACGCTCAGGAAATTACAAAGCAAGTTTCCAATGGATGCTTTTGCCAGAGCCAGGCAGGTTTCCACATCTGCCAACTCATGTTCCCTTCATCCTGCAAGGCTGACACGGTACCAAAGGAGAAGTGGAGGCCGGGTGTCCCTGCTGACTGTAGGGCTGATGAGGGGCAGAAGCAAGACTGGCTTTCCTTACCTGATGAAACACCTAGAGAAATGTTAGCTTTTCAAATGGAATTGCGTGTGTGTTGTGTGTGTGTGTGTGTGTGTGTGTGTGTGTGTGTGTGTGTGTGTGTGTGTGAAAGAGAGAGAGAGAGAAAGAGAGAGAGAGACAAACAGAGAGACAGAGAGAGACAGAGACAGAAACAGAGACAGAGTCAAGCATGTTTGAAAAAGAAATGGGTTTGCTTTCAAATGCACAGTGATTTTTGGAATCAAAGTGTAGGCAATGAACACAGATGATAGACTGACGAATCCTAGGTACTTCTTCATCCAAGAGCTGTGTATTGGATGCAGCTGAAACCACAACACTTGCTTATGATCTGTTTCTGTTCAAGGGTATCAAGGAAAACTCCGGAGACTGTAGATCAAAAGAGCCTGCTCCAATTTATCCAGACTTGGGGAAAATTCATCTTTCAGACCAATATTGCGTAATTGCACATCCTGTCCAAACATGCTCACTAAGGCTGGGTCGTTTAGCAGATCTTGACTGTTTTTCTGAAAGGAGCAGATCACTGTAAGAAAAAAAAAAAGAGGATGAGAGGCAGTAGATAGATCCAAGATTCGGAGAGAATAAAGGAGCCTCCACAAGCACACTGTGTAGTGATGGATAATTTGCCTTTGATCTTGGGGACTTGTCTTCTGTGGTACAAACTGGAGTATGCTGTGTACTAATTTCTCTGTTTCCTGGTCCCCTGAGATCTGAGGAGTGCCAGCCACACGTTCCTGAAGCCAAGAACTCCACCGTGCCTTCCCTGCTATGGTGGACTGTACACTGAGAACTGTGAGCCCAAATAAGTCCTTCCTGTTGTCTGAGACTGGTTGTTCGTTCCTGGCTGCTTAGACCCAAAATAATCATAGAAACTGTATTAACAAAAACACTGTTAGGCCAATCATTTAAGCGTATTACTAGCTAGCTCTTATATCTTTTTTCTTTTTCTTTTTAAAATATTTATTTAGTTAAAACATTTTTCTTTTTCTTTTTTAATTGATTTTATTGAGCTATACATTTTTCTTTGTTCCCCTCCCTTTTTCTCCCCTCCCTGTCAACCCTCTCCCATAGTCCCCATGCTCCCAATTTACTCAGGAGATCTTGACTTTTTCTACTTCCCATGTAGATTATACCCATGTATGTCTCTCTTAGGGTCCTCATTGTTGTCTAGATTCTCTGGGATTGTGATTTGTAGGCTGATTTTCCTTGCTTTATGTTTACAACTACTTATAAGTGAGTACATATGATAATTGTCTTTCTGGCTCTGGGTAACCTCACATAATATGATGGTTTTTAGCTCCATCCATTTGTCGGCAAAATTCAAGAGGTCATTATTTTTTTCTGTTGTGTAGTACTCCATTGTATAAATGTACCACATTTTCCTTATTCATTCATCAGTTGAAGGTCATTAAGGTTGTTTCCAGGTTCTGGCTATGACAAACAATGCTGTTATGAACATAGTTGAGCACATGTCCTTGTGGTACAATTGAGCATCCTCTGGATATATACCCAAAAGTGGTATTGCTGGGTCTTAAGAAAGTTTGTTTCCTAATTTTCTGAGAAATCACCATACTGATATCCAAAGGGGCTGTACCAGCTTGCTTTCCTACCAGCAATGCAGGAGTGTTCCTTTTACTCCACAACCTCTCCAGCATAAGTTGTCATCAGTGGTTTTGATCTTGGTCATTCTTACAGGTGTAAAATAGAATCTCAGAGTTGTTATGATTTGCATTTCTCTGATGAATAAGGATGTTGAGCATTTCCTTAAGTATCATTCAGTCATTTTACATTTCTCTGTTGAGAGTTCTCTGTTTAGGTCTGTACTCCATTTTTTTATTGGATTGTATGATCTTTTGGTGTCCAATTTCTTGAGTTCTTTGTATATTTTGGAGATCAGACCTCTGTCTGATGTGGGGTTAGTGAAGATCTTTTCCCATTCAGTAGGCTGCTGTTTTGTCTTGTTGACCATGTCCTTTGCTTTACAGAAGCTTCTCAGTTTCAAGAGGTCCCATTTATTAATTGTTTCTCTCAATGTCTGTGCTACTGGGGTTATATTTGGGAAGTGGTCTCCTGTGCCGATGTGTTCAAGTGTACTTCTCACTTTCTCTTCTTTGAGGTTCAGTGTGGTTGGCTTTATGTTGAGGTTTTTAATCTATTTGGACTTGAATTGTGTTCATGGCAATAGATATGGGTCTATTTTCATTCTTCTACATGTTGATATCCAGTTATGCCAGCACCATTTGTTAAATATGCTTTCATTTTCCATTTTATATTTTTTGCTTCTTTGTTAAAAGTCATGTGTTTGTATGTATGTAGATTAATATTCAGGTCTTCAGTTTGGTTCTGTTGGTCCTCCTGTTTGCTTTTATGCCAATACCAGGCTCTTTTCAGTACTGTAGCTCTGTAGTAGAGTTTGAAGTCAGGGATTGTCCTTGAGAATTGTATATATGTTTGAGGTGCATTAAGATCATATCCACCTACCCTGTTTTCTCTTTTTACCTCCCTTTCCTCCCTCCAACCCACAGGCTTCTCAGTATAATGTCTCTGTCCCAGCAGTCACCCACTTCAGCTCTTACATCTTAAACTAACCCATTTCTATTAATCTGTGTATTGCTACATGATTGTGGCCTACCGGTAAGGTTCTGTCTGGTGTCCAGCATCTGTCACCTGCAGCAGCTACATGCCTTCTCTCTGACTCTGCCTTCTTTCCTCCTCTATCTGATTGGAATTCCTGCCTTGCTCTAGTCTGCTAAGCCAGTGACCAAAACAGCTTCTTTATTAGCCAATGAAAATAAAATATATTCATAGGATACAGAGGGGAATCCCACATCACCTCCCATTTTCTATCTAAATAAAAGGGAAGATTTTAACTTTAATATAGCAAGATTACATGCAACAAAACATTTATCAAGCAAGAATTACAGTTACACTATTTATATCTATTTTTTATTATAACTAAGGAAAACTATAATTGCCAATTCTTCAACTCCATCAATGACTGCAGAAGTATATATTATTACCTAATTAAACAGAAAGTGCATTGTAAGCAACTTTTAAAACTTTAGAATTGACAGAGACATCCCACTGCCTGAACAGTCACCCAAAGTTTTTCTGTAACATTGGGGCATCCATCTTCAGCCTACAGGCCCAATAGACTTTTTCACAAAGCAGGAAATTTTAAATACAGTTCCACCTATATTGGCAGTCACTTTCTTCTGTGCCCTGTAGAATATCTTGCAGACTCGTTAATGAAGCAGGAACCCTAAAGGACTGTCTCACCTTTAGGCAAGTTCAGCAGTCATTTTTCTGTGGGTTTTGCATGTCCAATTCATACAGCACAACATTAAACAGTTCAGGCAAGAGCAGTTTCTCGCCCAAATGGTTAACAAACTCCATAAGGATTCTTTTCAATGCCCATTTCCTCCTGAAGTAATTGATGCTGCCAGGAGCAGATATATCTCATTGTCATGAAAAGTCCTAAGTTCTTAAAACATTTTAAGTGCCATATTTTATTAAGTCTTTGGAGGTTTGAAGAATAATTATCCATCTGAAATATATCTCTATACATCTAGAAAACCTAACTAACATGACTACAAGCTTAACTATTATAGATGATTATCTATTAACCCACATTTCTTAAGTTTACATTACATTTTTAAATGGGCTGCACAAACACACTACCTTAATCAAGATCAGAAACATACATATAACAAAATTGACCTAAATTTGTATCAGTAAACTAAGTTCCATACCAATGCAAAGTATTGATCTCTATATTATATCCCACTTTAAATGTAAGCAAACATTTATAAACATTATTTGGGAATTTGAGTATAGTTCTTTCCAAACTGCTTCCTGCTTTTTGTTGGATGAAGTATTTGGGGGTGTTCACTATGACCTTCCAGGGGGCCTTGGTCCATAAAACCACAATAGTCTGGAAGGAATCCATAGGTTCTTATCCTCTGTGGAAACAAAAGAAGAACCTTTTTTTCAAAGCAACATATCTTTCGACTCAAATTTTGAAGTCAAGATGCCTTTAAAATAAATATGTTGGTTTAGCAGCCTGCACAATAAAATGTCTCTCTGTACTTAGCTCCTTCACAGTCAAAAACTTCAAAGAAAACACAATAATATACATAATCCAGACTCTGGTTTTTATGTGGATATAGCTACCCATGTTGGTGCAAATTTGTTGTTGGAGACTGCTTGTTTGTCCCCAGCCACTCAGACACAAAATAATCACAGAAACTATGTTAATTAAGATAATGTTTAGCCAGTCACTTAAGTATATTGCTAGTTAGCTCTTATATCTTTAATTAACCCATTTCTATTAATCTGTGTATCACTACATGGTTGTGGCCTACTGGTAAGGTTCCATCCGGCATCCAGCATCTGTCACCTGCAGTGGCTACATGGCTTCTCTCTGACTCTACCTTCTTTCCTCTTCTACCTGCTTGGAATTTCTGCTTTGCTCTACTCTGCTAAGCCACTGGCTGAAACAGCTTCTTTATTAACCAATGGCATTAAAACATATTCAGAGCATACAGAGGAAAATCCCACATCACCTCCCTTAAGTTCTGTTAGGTTCTGTCAGAGAGGCAAGAGAGGCAGTTAATACATTATTTAGGGGAAGATGCTGAAATAAGGTTTTCTGTAAACACAAATTCAAGCACACCAAAAGTTTAATCATTAGTGCCATGTGCCACTAATGCGGAACCAAATCAGTGTTTCTCACAGTCCATGAGATCTTAAAACAGCTGCCTGTCTCCTCCTGGGGACAGTTGATGAAGGCCCTAAATGACAGGTGAGGTTTTGTTTTCCTCTACCATCTTCCCATACTCCACTAATGAGTCACATCTGCTCAGGTGCCTCCTGCAGTCCAACCGTGGAGTGGAATTCAGAGGCTCTGATGTGGCTGGAATAGAAGAGAACGGTCCCATCTCCTTCTTGTTCCAGCTCTTCTCGGGTCTCTTGATTTAGGTCATGGTTTTTCTGGCAGACAGGATGTTACTGTCTAAATTCTTTATAGTTTTTAGATTTTAGTGTTCAAAATACAAAAGGCAACACATTATTGGGTTTGTTGTGGCTCTGATAAAGCCATGTTTGTTAGGATTGTACTTGGTTAAACTCCATTTGGGCCACACGTTGATCTACCCTGTGTTGTATTGAGAGTCTGTATGCAGAACGAGGGGTTTTTGTCCCTTTCTTATATCCATTATATCTCTAGAGAGGCTCACTGAACTATCACGATAGTGTTGAATTATTATGTGCACTTTATTATTTTTAAAATTCTTTACAAATAACCTGTCATAAACAAAAAGAGGAAACCTATTCCCAGTTTTGACAAGGTAGCCGGGAGAATGTATACAAGGCTGGCAGGTGCCTCCATGCCGCCATCAAGATACCCAAGCTTTCCACAGCCTTCTACTACCCCTTAGTGTCACATCCACAATATGACCACTCACCCCTAATGTACGTCACATACACATTCCAGGCAGGAAAGGGACAGACAAATCCTGGAAAACCAAGCAGGACCATTCTAGCTATATACTAGAAAAAGCTAAGACTCTCTCCCCAACACCAGACTTTCCCTGCTATATGACCAGAACTGGGTATATCACGGGGTCTTTCCAGCTAAAGCAATGAAATGTAAAACACTCACTTTATGACACAGTCAAGATAAATCATGATGGGAGAACAGATGGTGAGGGTCAGGGCTCACCCAAGCATCATTATGCCTGATTCACGCAAAAAGAAAATCCCATTAAGTCACGGGCAACTAGAACACAGCACCTCACAGCTTCCAAGGACCCCTAGTGTCTGCTGTATGGGACACCCAGGGTCTTGCATGGGCAGCATTTAGAATGAATCACTGAAACACATCTATGCACAAACATTGCCTTCCATCTCCTGGCACAGCCAGCTTCCTGCAGAGAAAGCTCAAGTGGTAACCAAACCCTTTAATTCGCTCCACACTCTTGTTGCTCTGTGTGTGTTTGTGTGTGTTTGAGTGTACGTGATGTATATGAGTGTGTTGATGTGTGTGTGATGTGTATGAGTGTCTGGATGTGTGTGTCTGATGTGTGCAAGTGTACAAGTGTTTGCATGGTGCATGAGTATGTGGATAGGGGTGTGTGTGTGTGTGTGTGTGTGTGTGTGTGAATGAGTGGATGTGTGCAAGAGTGTGCGAATATGTATGTATATGTGAGTGTGTGGATGAGTGTGTGTGATGTGTGAGTGTGTGAGATGTGTGTGAGTATATGAAAGTATGGATGTGTGTGTGTATCAGTGTGTGGATGTGTGTGTATGAATGTGTGGGTGTGGGCGTGAGTGTGTGGATATGTATGTATGTATGAGTGTGTGGATATGTATGTATATGTGAGTGTGTGGATGTGGATGAGTGTGTGTGATGTGTGAGTGTGTGAGATGTGTGTGAGTATATAAAAGTGTGGATGTGTGTGTGTATCAGTGTGTGGATGTGTGTGTATGAATGTGTGGGTGTGGGCGAGTGTGTGGATATGTATGTATGTATGAGTGTGTGGATATGTATGTGTATGTGAGTGTGTGGATGTGGATGAGTGTGTGTGATGTGTGAGTGTGTGTGTGACAGAGAGATGTGAGATCTGTGTTGTGCTCTCAATTCTTTCCTCTGATTCCACCTCATTTAACAAAGCATCAGAGGGCTGGTGCCAGTGGGCCTTTCTGTAAACTGGTGGTGGAGCAGTGGCCGACAGCACACTGTAGGAAATGTCAAGGCTTGATTGCCAGCTCCATCAGTTTCTACTGTGCGTCCCTGGCCAAGTCCGTTAGCCTCTCTCTGTTATTACCTCTCCACCACTGTATCAGAGTCCTCGTGCCACAAAGAAAATGGCCACACATTGGTGGATTAAAACATCTGCTAATTATGTCCATCTGGAGTCGCAGATGGTTCCTAGCTACCACACAGGTTCTAGGAAACAAATGTGTGTCCTCTGGAAAAGCAACAATTGGTCTTAGGCCGTGAGCCATTTCTCCAGTCCCATAAGCTCCTCCTTGATCACGTTAGAGACAACTGCTTAGGGTCTTTAACTACAAAACTCCTTCATCTTTTCCATGTAGTGCCATAGCCATGCAGATGCTGACTCATCATATTCACCAGTCCGGATCACATCCAAGGAGAGGGTTCATCTAGGATGTGCACCATAGTGTGTCAGAATCACAGGCGCCTTAGAATTCTGCCTATCATACCCTATACAAACCTATGCAATGAAGATTCAGGTCGTCCCACCTCATATGGTTATTCTAAAATACTCAATTCACATGGTAGGCCCCGTGCTAGGAGCTAGGGAATTCAAACAATAGTAACTTAAACCTCATTTTAAGAGAAATCACAAGCCAGGCATGGCTATGTCTACATGTCATCCACCACTTGGGAGGTAGATAAAAGAGGATCAGATGGCAAGGCCAATCTTGGTTACATAGAAAGTTTGAGGACAGCCTGGGTTACATGAAACAGCAGGGAAAGTAACAACAACAAAATTAAATTAAAACAGCGTTTCTCTGTCATTAACAGCTTTCCCATGGTGCAAAAGTTGGCAAGGAGCATGGAAGCTTTAATATAACCAAATGACTTTTTGATATAAAAAAAAACCCGATGTTTTCTTGGCATATGGAAGCCACTGTCAGAAATAAGAAGTGCTGACACCAGTCAAACTCTGTTATCCACAGAGTTATTATTTCCACTCTCAAAGCCCCTGGTTTGGCTTCTAGCTTTCAGTCAGAAGCAGCTATTTGACTGCTAGAGTCTGCATTGGACAAGTCGATTCTATCCTGGTGGTGTACAAGCCCCTGCCTGGGTTGAAACACTAGGAAACTTGTCCAAAGCACCCCTCAGCAAAACTCAGCAGCAATGGGCACCCGTGCACCCTCTCCTCGACTGAAAGCTCCTTGGGAGGCTCCACCACACTTCCAGGACTGAGAGTTGCTACTCTAGCCAGTGGGCATTCATTGCCCCATCCTGAACACTAAAGTCCCCTTTAAAATAGCTCCAAAGGGTTGTGGAGATGGTTCAGTCCATAAAGGGCTTGCCTTGAAAAAAGGAAAACCTGACTTCAGTCCCCTGGAACTCATAAAACTGCAGGAGGCACTAGGTGTGATGGTACACACTTGGACTCCCAGCACTGGGGTGGTCCAGACAGGAGGGTCCCTACAGCTTGCTGACCAGCCGGCCTGGTGAGCTTCAAGCAAATGAAAGACCATGTCTCAATGGTGATGGAGGGCCAAAGATGGCACCTAGGGTTGTCCTCCGATCTCCACAGACATGGGCATGGTGGCTCACGC
This sequence comes from Myodes glareolus, assembly GCF_982192425.1. Lineage (NCBI taxonomy): Eukaryota > Metazoa > Chordata > Mammalia > Rodentia > Cricetidae > Myodes > Myodes glareolus. The sequence continues at coordinate 12,748,012 of NC_142034.1, forward strand.
AGGCAAGATAAGGTGCATTTACATAGGCTGTGCTACATAGTGAGGCCCTTTCTCAAAAACAAAATACAAAACAAAAAGACACACGCAGAGTGTGTGCAGTTCAGTGGTAGAGTATGTGGTATGTGCCACGCAGGCATGGGGGCCTGGGTTCAATCTCCAGCAGTGTTTGTCTTTCTTTTTAAGAGGGAAAGAATTGTTCAATAGTAGGGCTGTTTTTTGCTCTAAAGGGCTCAGAGTTAAGTAGAAAGGTGCTTTTTTCTTTGCCCAAAGAGAAGTATTTTCAGCATCAAGGACATGGGATCAATTTTGAGGTTATAAGCACATATTTTTAATTTTTTCCCCAGTTTTCTATAAGTATGTGTTATCTCCAGGGCTTAATCCCTTCCAGAGGTGACCTTCCTACATCTTCCCCTTCTCCTTACTCCACCCTGACCCCGTAAGAATCATTAATGAGAAAGGAATTTTAAAATTACCCAAATGTCCTGGTTATCTCGATAAAACAAAGAACAACATGGAGTCAGTCACCTCCTCCACTTCCCTGTGCCCCCTCTAATCTCCAGGGCTTCCATCTCCACTCGAGAGTACATCCTGATCTGGGTGGGGCCGCCTCCGTTGCCTGCTAAATGGACACTCCCTGAGTCCAGCAGTATGAGTCAAAAAAGCAGACACGTATTGGCTAAGGAGGCTTCAGCAAAACCCCAAGAAGCTGGATTCTACTTCTAAGATAACGCTGGGCTAGTGGAGACCATTCGAGATGAGAAGCCATGTGTGGTCTGGTGCCTGGCAGCTAAAGGGGAAGCCCCTCCTTTCATATCACACATATCTGAAAAAGTCCTGAGAGGCATTCCAGGGGCCAGAGCAGCTGGAAGAAAAACACAGTGTCTGCTCAGACAGCCATCTTCACTGTCCTCTGCCCATGCGCGTGTCCCCAAGCAATTATCAAGAATCTGTTAACTATCAGATACCCCGTGAACCATGGTAGCCCACCACCACCTTACTCCACCAATAAATGTTCAGAACTGGAGGGAGGGCTGTCATTTAAATGTTTGCTCTGTAAGCATGAGGACCTGAGTTTGATACTTAGCACCTTCGTGATAAATCTAGCATGGAAGCACACATCAGACATCCCTATAGAAAGAGAAAGATGGGTTTCTGAAGTTCATAGCCCAGACAGTCTAGCCTAACAGGTAAGTTCCAAGCCAATGAGAGACCCCCATCTAGACAGAAGGTGGACAGTGCATGAGAAACAACACCTAAGAGTGACCTCCACCCTCCACATGCACCTGCAGTAACCACCACCCTCTGCACGCACCTTCAGTGACCTCCACCCTCTGCACGCACCTGCAGTGACCACCACCCTCCACACACGCCTGCAGTGACCTCCACCCTCCGCACGCGCCTGCAGTGACCTCCACCCTCCGCACGCGCCTGCAGTGACCTCCACCCTCTGCACGCACCTGCAGTGACCTCCACCCTCCACACACGCCTGCAGTGACCTCCACCCTCCACACACCCTGCAGTGACCTCCACCCTCCACACACCCTGCAGTGACCTCCACCCTCCACACACCCTGCAGTGACCTCCACCCTCCACGTGCTCCTGCAGTGACCTCCATTCTCCGCACACGCCTGCAGTGACCTCCACCCTCTGCATGCACCTGTAGTAACCACCACCCTCTGCACGCGCCTGCAGTGACCTCCACCCTCCGCACGTGCCTGCAGTGACCTCCACCCTCTGCACGCGCCTGCAGTGACCTCCACCCTCTGCACGTGCCTGCAGTGACCTCCACCCTCCGCATGCGTCTGCAGACATGTGCACACCCAGGAACACAAACACAAAGGGGAAAGAAAAGAAAAAAGAATGCTTCCAACTTACTAGAACTGACCACAGCCTCAAAATTAAGTGTTTCAGCAGTCTCAGAAAGAGCGATTCTGAGTCATGTTTTCATATCTAATTTGTGTTTCTAGGGGGAGTTGTTTGGTAAAATTTATTCTTTCTCTGATTTTAGGTGGGGTTTTTTTTGGTTTGTTTTGTTGTTGTTGTTTGCTGTTGTTGTTTTTTGAGACAGGGTTTCTCTGTGTAGCTTTGGAGCCTATCCTGGAACTGGCTCTGTAGACCAGGCTGGCCTTGAACTCACAGAGATCCGCCTGCCTCTGCCTCCTGAATGCTGGCATTAAACATGAGCACCACCTTCCAGCTCTTTCTCTGGTTTTAATCCTTGGAGAAATTCAAGTCTTCCACTCAGCCTCCAGGCAGTGTTAGAGAAACACACAGCACACAGCACCCCTGGATGAAGAAGCACACAGCACACAACAACCCAGACCCTCCGCAACAGCAGCTCCTTCTTGGAGGGAAAGAAAATGCATGATCAATAGCTAAGAGCAGGGCTGGCCCTTAGAGGAAACCTTCAGAGAAAATCTAAAGGACCCGATGCCCTAACTTATTCCCCAGGGTTCATGTGTGGGAGAATGAATAACCCTTCCCTGCATCCTTGGGAGACAGAATGCACCTAGGAAACGCATAAATCCTGAGCTGACCAGTAGGAAAAGTGGTGGTTAACAAAATTGTTTGCTCTAGGATTTAGAGTCCTTTATTATGTTTTCAATATAAGGGAGCCTCAGGGCTAGAGAGGTGGCCCAGAAGGTAAAGTGTTTGCTTCCAAACCATGAGGACTTAAATCTGGATTCCCAGCACTTGGATAAAAGTCAGACGTAGCAACAAGCAGCTGTTATAATCCCAGCAACGCAGAGGCGGAGACCAGTAGATTCCTGGAGGCTGCTGGCCAGCCAGCCTAGCTGAACTGACGGATAGCAACTGAGGAACGACAGGCAAGGTTTTCTCTACATATACCCACACACATATACACCTGCACGTACAAACACACACACAATCATTTTAAGAACAAATTTTAGCATCTGCAAGGTAAGTTTTATTGAAACACAACTATGTACGTGTATGTGTGCGTGTGTGCACGTGCGCACGCATTCATGTGGACATCAGGCATCTTCCTCAGTCACTCAACCTTACTTTCGGATAGAGCCTCTCACTGAACCTAGAGCTTACCCATATACCCAGACTAGCTGGCCAGCAAGCCCCAGGGATCCTCCTGTCTCTGCCTCCCAAGCACTGGGTCACAGGCATGGACCACTACACCTGGCTTTTTAAAAAATATTTATTTATTTATTGTGTGTACAATATTCTGTCTGTGTGTATGCCTGCAGGCCAGAAGAGGGCAGCAGATTGCTCATTACAGATGGTTGTGAGCCACCATGTGGTTGCCGGGAATTGAACTCAGGACCTTTGGAAAAGCGGGCAGTGCTCTTAACCACTGAGCCATCTCTCCAGCCCCACACCTGGCTTTTATAATGAAGGTTCTGGGGATTAAACTTGGATCCTCACAATTGCACAGCGAGCACTTTGCTGAAAGAACTCCCTCCCCAGCCCCAACCGAAGCGACTTCTGCACTCATTAGCCATGCTGTCTAGCTGGGGGGAGAAAACTACGTGGTCAACAAATCCTCCAGTATTTACCATCTGGCCTCTGAGGGGAAAGTTTGCCAAGCTCTGCGAGAAGCTAGAAGTCTGCATCCGTGCAGCCAAAGGAAGGGTTTACACAACTGACTCCTTAATTGGTCTGATTAAACAGTCATGCTGGGGCCCTAATGATATTCTCTACTCGGTTAAATCCCCACAATGAGAACCCGCTCATCTCACAGAGCTCAGCAGAACAGCTTCCTGATGGTGCACCTGGCCGGGGGGAATTACCCAGGCTCCTCATCACACTCTCGGGACTTCCACAAAGGCAGAGCCAAGCATCACCTAGGAGTCGTCTGGCACCCTTTAATAGCTAGGGTCCTCTAAAGAAACAGAGCTGACAGAAAAAGATACGTTTATTAAGGGAGGATTCATTGACTTGGCTAAAGGACGTGGTCCTTTTAGTCCGACAATGGCTGTCTCATGGTGGGCATTCTAAGAATACAGTAGTTATTCAGTCCAAGAGGCTGAATGCCTCAGCAGTCCCAACAGGGCACTGAAGGCCTGGGGGGGGTGGGTTCCTGGAGAGCTGCTGGTCTTCAGTCTGTCAGAATCCCAAAGAAGCTGGGGTGAACTTGCTGGTGACTGTGCAAGCAAGCAGGTGTGATGTGGGATTCCCCCTCTGTGTGCTGTGAATACCATTGGTTAATAAAGGAACTGTCTTAGGCCTGCGCAGGGAATAGAGGTAGGTGGGGTAAACTAAGCTGAATGCTGGGAGAAAGGAGGTGGAATCAGAGAAGCCATGTATCCCTGCCGGAGAGACTCGCCAGAACCTCGTGGCGATACACAGATTACTAGAAATGGGTTAATGTGTAAGAGTCAGCCAATAAGAAGCTAGAGCTAATGGGTCAAGCAATGATTTAAACAATATAGATTCTGTGTGATTATTTCAGGGCTGAGCAGCCGGGAACCAAACAAGCGGTCCTCCTCCTACATGGGTAGAAAGCAGTTGCTGTCTGCCGTGTCCATCTGGACTGCCACCAGAGGGTGTCACTCACATTGAGAGTCAATCTTCCTGCTTAAAATAATCTAACCAAGAAAACCCCTCACAGCTGTGCCAAGTGGCTTGAGATTAGCCACCACACATCCCCACCACGGTTTCCATTCCATTTTTGGTGTCTTGGCGGAGGGTGTGTTGTCATCTCTTGTCATGCTCTGTGGTCAGACTCCTCAAAATTAACCCCGTTCATGCTAGTATAAAAACAAACAGATCAGAGATCCTGAAATACAGCCTTTCTCTTCTTGCTTGTTTGAAACAGATTGGAGGTTGCCAACCCCTCTGGGGGCTATGAATCCACCTCTCATCTCCTCAGGTCTGACTGACAGCAAGGCTGCAGGACGGAGCTGTGAATTATCCCCTCCAACAACAAAGAGCTTCCGGATCTACAATGTGAGTCCTCTTTCTTCTCCTAACCTGTTGCAGACGGAGAAGATGTATCCCCACAGAAGGGTGAGCTGAGAAAATGAGGAGCAGTGGCTGGGTGGGGTAGGGGGACCAGCAGGACAGGAGAAAGTGGTTTTGACTCACCAGGATTCTCACCTTGACCCTGTCACCGGCCTGCCACTCTATCAGATTAGAAAGAAATGAAACCCAAGTATGAGAATGGTACTGCAACACTTCACCTGGGGATCTTTCAAAAGAAGAAACACGTGGGCATTTAGTTCCTCTTTAAGTCACTAATAAGTTCATACCCATTGCCTGATAAGATAATGTTTTGAATGTGTTGGATTAAATACAAATATCATTATTACTCTAAAATATTTATTTTGATATTCCCATGTGTATGTATGTGTATGTCTGTGTGAGTGTATGCCTGTATGTAGGTTCCCACAGAGGTCAGAAGAGGGTGCTAGATCCCAAGGAGCAGGAGTTACAGGCAGTTGTGACCATCCCAACATGGATTCTGGGGCCTAAATCTCAGATCTCTGCAAGAGTAGTAGATGCTTTTAACCATTGAGCTATCTATCTACATCTCCAGCCCCTACTATTACTTTGTAATGTGACCAATAAAACATGTCAAATTACAAGGAGGATAAGGAGGAGGAGGAGGAGGAGGAGGAGGAGGAGGAGGAGGAGGAGGAGAAGAAGAAGAAGAAGAAGAAGAAGAAGAAGAAGAAGAAGAAGAAGAAGAAGAAGAAGAAGAAGAAGAAGAAGAAGAAGCTCATAGTCACAGTTCTCTGAGGTTGAGGTTCCTGGTACATTTTCTACTCCAGGACACCTCTGTTTTGCCTCATTGCCCTGAGTTTCTGCTGGGTGTGTGTGTCCACGGCAGAAGGTGTTACGGGTCTGATCTTTGCCTCTTGATGCCCTGAAGGCCCTTTTGTCTTTCCTACCACTAACAGGTTAACTGATTTCCCCAAAGGTTCATTTCACTTTGCAAGAAATCTGTTTCCCCAAAACTTTAGACTTATTCTGAATCTTTAATCCCTAATACATATCTATCCAGAAAATCCAAATCCAATTGCTCACTTGGGTGACAAATGTCTGTAGGGAACTTCTTACACAGTATGTGATCCGTGTAGGTGGCTAAAACACAGGTCCTGTTCACAAGACCCTTAGGGTCTAATTGGAATAGGTTCAGATAGAGAGACATTAGCAGTAAGTCACATAGGGACAGAGACCCTTTGAGAGGATGCCGTGAGAATCCTGAGGGAGACTAACTCTGAGAAGACATTAGAACGGTCTCCAGCAGAGGTGATAAGTTAGTGGAAGCCAAAATCAGAGTCTTAGAAGATGAACGGAAGTGAAGGGGAGAGAAGGCAAGAGAGCAATGGAAGCTGGGGAGGGTAGGATGCAAGCAGAAGAGAGGCAAACTTAGGTCCTGTACTGGTAGAATGATGGAGAACGATGGTGGTGAAGAGGAAGATGATGGTGACGGTGACGGTGGCAATGAGTCATCTAAAGAAAGTCTGCACGGTGGATTGGGGTAGCCAGCAGAGCTGGCAGGGCTGAGAGGTGAAAAGCTCACAAGCTCACTCATCTTTCACTGCAGAGAGAGCTCCACATAAGGTCAGCTCTGGTCAGAGAGGATGAGGTTGTCTTTTTCCATCTGAGGTCCATTGTCAACAAGCTGTGGCTCTTCAGGGTGAACCCTGAAAACAGCCTTTTGTTGAAGGAGCCGCTGCACTCAAGCTACGTAGAGACATTTAACTCTACTGCCAGAGAAGGTGGCAAAGCCGAGAAAAGCCCGCCTTTCACCTCGCCGAGTCTCAACCTTCCGTCTGGGAAGGCAGAGGCTTGATTCTTGAGGTCATGCTGGCCTCTAATGTCAGCCAGCTCCTCCATCCTGCTTCAGGACAGCTATCTCTCTCCCTGTCTGGTATCTTTCTGGTCAGTCCTGGAAGATGCTGAAAGAAACAAAACATGGTCCTATTTCCTGCTATGTGGGAGACAGGATGTGGTTTAATTCCTTCACTGGGACCAAGTTCCTGTGGTAAGTCCAGCCTCCCATTCCCCAGTATGCCCTCACCCTGCCAGATGCCTACTTAGAAGGAGCGAGGACCCGCAGCTCTCAGTAGCCCAAAGCCATCAGCCACCAGTCTCGGCTACTGGCCGCATTCCCAGCTCTGTGGAAACAAAGAAATCAAGATGTGGCTAGAGACAGCAATTGCTGGGGCTCCTCCACTACCAAGGAAGCCAAGACGTCCTGAGAAAAGTCCTCTGGTGAGGCATCAGGGATGCTATTCCACGGGTCACACATGGGCAAGAGGATGCACTAACTGCACAAGAGAAACTGGTGTTGTCCAGGAAGAGCTTGGGATCTGTCGGCAGCCCAAGGGGACAAGGCAAGAAGAGAGTGATGAGATGAGGGTGATATGGTCTGAAACGGGGACAACCATGGAGACAATGACAATTATCATTTTTCTGGTGACTGGGTCAAAACGCCCGATGGAAGCACCCTGTGGAAGGAAGACCATGATGGGAACACCCGCTGAAACAGCTTCCCTGAGCTAATGGGAGCCCGCCAACTCTGGCTGGTCAGGGAAGGAACCAGCATAGGACCAAAGTAGGCCCTCAGAATGTGGGTGACAGTTGTATGGTTGGGACAGACCTCGAGACCACTGGCATTTGTTACTCAGCATTATTGGGGCCAGAACTGACAAATACACTCTTTTTTTTTTTTTTTTGGTTTTTTTCAAGACATGATTTCTCTATAGCTTTGGAGCCTGTCCTGGAACTAGCTCTTGTAGACCATGCTGGCCTCGAACTCGCAGAGATCCACCTGCCTCTGCCTCAGCAGGATTTATCCCTAGTGCTTGTGTTGACTTTTTGGAACTCATTCTCTTTGGAGGGATGCCGTGTTCAGTCTAGATATAGTAGGGAGGGCCTTGGTCCTTCCTCAAAGCAATGTGCCTTACCCTCTCTGAGGTGTGAATAGGGGGTAGTGGGGGGGATAAGAGCGAATGGGAGGAGGGAAGAGAGTGGGAACTGGGATTGGCAGGTAAAACAAAAAAAAAAGATAGCTTTTTAATAAAATAAAATAGAAAAAGTGTGAAGAAAGATAGAATGTAAAAGTCATTGAAAGTCACTCTCATCGATGAGAGGCATGAACAAGAGCCACCTGCTATAGGATACAGTTTGTCTTATGGTGTGTCCATGGTAACTGGTCCCTTTGCAGGCACGTATGACCCGTCTGCCCCAGCAGGGCCCTTTCCGGCACCTTATGGACATGAAGGCAGAGAAAAGATTGGCAGGCTGGAAGGAACGCCGCAGCCGCTTTGGTGACGTCAGCACGCACAAGTGTTATCAGTTTGGACAGGTCTTCTCCCCTTTCCAGGCTCTGGCCACCACGGTGAGTTTCCAACTAAGTCTTGGGGGTGGGGCACTAATGCCAGACCTCAGCTCTCTGTCCTTTTCAAGAGTGTATTTGTCAGCCAGGCAGGCGGTGGTGGCGTGCACCTTTAATCTCAGCACTCGGGAGGCAGAGGCAGGTGTATCTCTGCGAGTTCAAGGCCAGCATGGTCTATAAGAGCTAGTTCCAGGACAGGCACCAAAGTTACAGAGAAACCCTGTCTCGAAAAAACCAAAATAATAATAATAATAATAATAGAGTGTATTTGTCAGTTCTGGCACCAATAATGCTGAGTAACAAAGAATTAAAGCTAAACTCCAAACTCGGTATCTTAGAACGGCAGGCATCTAATCTCCTGACTCATCTGTAGAAAAATAGACTCCCGCCTTTGCTTACAGAACAGGAAGGGATGAGTTGGGAATCATCTTCCCATGTGCTATTATACATGGTCTCTTTCCAGGGGAAGATTAGAGGCAGTGGCTCCAGCTTTGATGTTCAGAAACGAGAGGATATCCAGGGACGATGTAGACTGGGAAGAAGGTGCAATTATCATATAGTCCTATGGTCTGAAAACACTTGATTAAAATGTAGATCCCAGGGACTGAAGGAGATGATGTAATAGGCTGTGCAAGCATGAGGGTCTGAGCTCAAACTCCCAAGCATCTGTAGAAAAAGCTCAGCATGGCCCCATTCATGCCTGTGATTCTAGCACTGCGGGTGGGGTGGGGTAGAAACGGGAGGATCCCTGGGATGTAGTGGATGCCAGCCTAGCTATAGGTTCAGCGAGAGAGACCATATCTCAAGAGAATAAGGAAGAGTATGATAGAGCAGGTCATCTACCATCTTCTTCTGACCTCCATGTAACCATGGATGCACGCACACAACACACACACACACACACACACACACACACACACACACACACACATATACACGCGCGCATGATGGATCCCAGACTTTCATGATTTCAGTTATGCATTCTGAACATGTGGGAGCTTGTAATTGCCTTATTAAGTGATTCCATACCTATTGCCTTTGTATGTTATTGCTGAGTTGGCATACCCCAACCTTGTTCCTGCCGTGGCACACATCAAAAATTATGTACACCTTGGAAGGCACAATGGGCAAACTTAGGAGGCCACTAATGGGGTTAAACAACCAGAACCCAAACATGGAAGAGACAGGATATCAACTACAACTAGTCAGAGCCCACCAGGGTATGCTGGCAACAACAACACATGCTAATCTGAACATCAGAATCAGCCAGGCTCTCAGAAGTGTTAGCATCCAAGTCTTTCTCAGAACAGCTAAAGAAGAAGCTTGGGGTTGGATCCCAGACATCACATCAACAGGTCTCGAAGCCCCGTGAATGAAGTGGCCGACTCATTCTGGTTTTCTCAAGAATGGCATACTTGCCCTCAACTTTTAGCATGTGAAGCCATGAGCCTCAGAAAACCCATAGGCCCCTGTTCTACAAGCAAATATCCCAGCTCCCTGAGACCAGAGTAAACCAGATGGTTGTCACGTTAACCGCCAGTGACTCCCATGGGAAGCTGAACTTGAAAACTATTATTCTCCAAACTTTCTAGAAACTGGCCAGATTCTTCTTCTGTCCACTGGCCAATATTCTTCAGACACTGTGCTTCTGTCAGGACCCAAACCCGGGAATGAAATACAAACCCCCAACCCCAAGGAGCTTGTGTGCTTCCAGGGAAACATTGCCACCAACCAAAAGAACGTTTGCAGATGCAATCGTGGTAAGTAGCTAATGAGAATAGGCATAAACTGGTTATTCAGAAGGAGCTAAGAGTCGTCCATATTAGCACTGATTTCTGCCAAATGTGTGTGTGTGCGCGCGCACACACACACACACACACACACACAGTTTCCTGCAGAACAAGTCCCAAGAAGTGGGTGTGGTTGGGTTGCCTTCTCCGTGAGACGAAACTATCTCCCATGTGCTAGAAGGCACAGTGCCCAGTTGTTGAGTTCTTAACACATGTCATGTTGTAATAGTGACCTTTCTGTTGTGTGATAAAACCCTTTGACTGAAAACAAATAAGGAAAGAAAGGGTTTATCTGGGCTTATGACTCCAGAGAAATAGAGCCCACAATAGCAGTGATACTTGCAGCATGATGGCATCAGGAAGATGGCTGATGATATTATTCCACAAACAGGAAGCAGAAAGAGAGAACAGGACGTGGAGCAAGGCCATAAGCCTTCAAAGCTAACCCACAATGATGTATTTCCTCCAGCAAGGCCCCGCCTCCTAAAGGTCCACGACCTCCCCAAACAGCACCCCTCGGGGATGAGTTCTCAAATATATGAACCCACAGGGGCCCTTTCTCACTCAAGCATCTCCTGGGTACAGCACTGAAGACTTCACGAACACTTAATCCTCGTGCACTCTTCCAAATGATCACCATGCTCACTCTCCACGTGGTATCAAGAGCTAGAAAAAAAACAGTTATTTATCTGTAACTGTTGGTACTCCAGAGCAAAGCCTGGGTTTGAACCTGGGGAGGTTCAGCAGGTTGCTCCCATTGGCAGCTTCCTTCGATGATGTCAACAGGTATTCTCAACCCCCATGATTCTCACCGTGATTCTGCTCTGCCTTGTAGGAGATGCGAAGGCTGGTGCTACCCCGAGACTTGCCCGTAAGATCTCGAATGCAGAGAATAAGCACCTCATCCCTCAGTGACATGAATCTCCAGGATTTACCCCTGTCTCCCACAGAGCTGAGCTTGGGAAAGGATGATAGCCACCACGAGAAAGAGAAACCAGTGAGCCACATGAAAACGCCTTTATTCCCCCCGATAGTTAAAGCAACAAAATATAACGACATGAAATAAAATTGCAAAACTGCCTTGTGATCCCTTGCTGCACGATTGTACATGAAAGCAGGTAATATCCAGGCATAATAGTCAGCCTCACAGATGACAATGCTCAGATCGTCTAAGAGATGGCCGCATCGTGCCCTGTGTGAATTCTCTGGGGTAAGAAATGGCCATACCGTGCCCTGTATGGATGCTTTGGGGAGGGCTGAACCATTAGGAAGTGTCAAAGGCACAGCCAGACCCAGCGCCTCTTTCCTCAGAAGCCTGAAAACTTACAAACTTAGGGAAGGATAAGGCTGCAACCCCATGCACCAGGAGTCCTGCTCTTTTCGCAATTGCTCATTGGCTATCCCCAGGATATCAGAGGGTCATCAGTGTGGCTGATCACAGAGCATGCCAAATACAGAGCTAAGGCTACAGGGGGGGAGTGAGGAGAGAGAGCGGTGAGGAAGAGAGAGAGAGAGAGAGAGAGAGAGAGAGAGAGAGAGAGAGAGAAGGGAAATTCTGCCTGTGCCTCTCCTGGGTTCACAGATAGTTCCTCTTTGGCTGGAATGGGGTGGCTCATCTCTACCGCAACTTCAAAGGGAGCTAATAAAGGTCTTGTTGGGAGCATACTGAGAGAGAAGATCGAGTATCAAGAAAAGATACACGGCTGATGGGAAAGCAATTAAGATCTGGGTCACTTGGTGGTTTATAAGCCAGACCGTTACAAGGAGAAATGTCTACTTACGTGTGGGCATCGCCTGCGAAGTCTGCATCACCACCCTCCCGGTATGGACCATAACTCCATACCACCATGTGCTTGAGGCAAGGTCCCTAGAGGTTAAACACAAGACGTACACACACATAGAGAGTTTGGGTCATCCGCCAAGAGGTGAATGCCAAATTTTATTCAGTATATGTCAGGTTAAATACCCTTTCCCAGAGGAGAGAAGGAGCCCCTCCCAGCCAGGTGTGAGATCACGGTGTTGAGCACCTGGCGCCAAGTGGCAGGAGTTTCCAGGCAAGGGGTATCTAGCTGGGAACCCTGACAGACAGATAGGAGAACCCTCCTTAGCAGGTGAAATTACCATACCAAAAACGGAAACAAGGTTCTGAACTAATCCCCTCTGGCTGGCAGAATGGAGCAGAGGAAGCTAGGCTGGTTAGTGTAAACAGTTCTCGCATCCTGTGCTTGGCCTCCAGGAACAGGGAAGACAGGGCCTTATACTTAGGCTCAATGAAAAGAAGCATTTTTGTTTGTTTGTTTTTTGTTTTGTTTTGTTTTGTTTTTCAAGACAAGGCTTCTCTGTAGCTTTGAAGCCTGTCCTGGAACTAGCTTTTGTAGACCAGACTGGCCTCGACCTCGAGATCTGCCTGCCTCTGTCTCCCGAGTGCTGGGATTATGTAGCTGCTCCCCCAAATGGACTCTTCCACCCTAAACAGCTTCCATTTTCTTTGGATGTTTAAAAACAATATATACTCATAATAAAAACTGTTCAAAAGTATTTTTAAAAATAATTACCGCAGATCTCAGTATTTGAAGACAATATGTGTTTGCATCTGGAACTTTTGGATCATCTGTCAATGCCTTACCCTCACTGACTATGGCTGTACTTGGGTCAAGGTCTGTTTCCAGTGGTTGGTATTAAGTTGTCTCATGGCACCACTGCCCAACATCTCTCAAAGGGTCAACTGCTTCCGGGTCATCAGTTTCACTTCCAGGTCATCAATAAAACTACTAGACCATATGGACGCATAATACATATCTCAATTAGATTAGAGATAGTTTATTCTAGAACCCAAAATGAGTAACCATAGCCAAGAAACACAGACTCGGGTTACTCCAAATCCCATACTCCTATCGGTAACAATGTAATGAAGTTTTAATTGTAACAAAACAAAGAAAATCATAAGACAAGACTTTTTCAAATACCTTTTTGGGGAGATCAGGTAGGCAGCTTAAAGCACAAAGGGGAGTTCTCTGCTGTAGGCCTCAGATCCCATTGTCAGTCTCAGTTGGGTGAAGCTTAGGGTCTGTTATTCTATCCCAACACGCTTAATTTTCCAGTCACACAGATGTGAGGTCAGAGAGGTGGGAAAGGAATTGCTATCAAAGGACTAAAGATAGTCCAAGATGATTATATTTAGGCTCTAGACCGGCAACATCCCAACCCCTCCATATCACTGAAGTTCTGATCGGCTAATGAGACATCCCAACCCCTCCATATTGCTGAAGTTCTGATCAGCTAATGAGACATCCCAACCCCTCCATATTGCTGAAGTTCTGATCAACTAATGAGACATCCCAACCCCTCCATATTGCTGAAGTTCTGGATCAGCGAATGAGCCTTGCAGAAGTGTCTGTGGAATGTGTGGTTCTTAAAGAGGCCTTGGAGTGGGCACAGAACACATCCAGACATCAAATTCTCAGCACAAAGGTTTTATTACCCAGGAGGGATGGGGTCAGGGCTGCCTTAGGAGCAAAGACTGCAGCAGGTATTTCTGCAGGAGAGGGTTTCTAAGGAGAAAGGGAAAGTCTGTTAGGAGGAGTTAGGAGGAGGAGGAAGAGGAAGAAAAAGAAAAGGAGGAGAAAAGAAGGAGGAGAGGGAGGAGGAAAAGAGGAGGAGAGAAAAGCATACCACAAAACTATTCCTCTCTCTTTCCTCAGTCAACCTTTTCCAGAGATTCATGGACCCTTTCATCTGTAAAAGACACACACACACACACACACACACACACACACACACACACACACCACTATGATGTTGGTTTCTGAACTACATGAGGTAGAGGACATCAGTTTCCCTTCTTTTCGTCCCCTCCCCCACCCCCGCCAATGAAGTAAGCAGTTCCTTTGAAGCTCTGTGAATTCATTTGTCTTCTTGCTTCTCTTCTTCCAAGCATCAACAGGCACATATTGTGTGTGTGTGTGTGTGTGTGTGTGTGTGTGTGTGTGTGTGTGTGTTTCTCATCCCTTTTGGCCCAAGGGTTTACAAGTGAGAATTTACAAATCTTTTTTAAATAAAGCTTTATTAGACCACAGACCTGTTCATTTGTTAACACATTGTGTAGTGATGTGAGAGAGCGATTCCTCACAGTTAACTAGTTGCCAGGAAGACCTCCACAGCTCATAGCCAAAAATATTGACTAGCTCACCCTTTCTAGAAAAGGGTGTCACACTCTCCTAAGCCAAATTCCTCTCTACAGTTTCTATATCTCTTAGCTCTGAATTTTTAAAGTAGAATCAATTATAATATCTTATTTACACTCAAATTAATTAATTCTTATCTCTGAGACTATGCTCATCTACACTTCCTACCTCCAAGTATCAAGTCAATTGCCACCAATACCAACATTCACTGAGTAATGTCCCTGATACTCAGTATATTGATTTGTTTAATTTTGTAACCATGTTGTGAACCAGGGAGTCATATTGTTCCCATTTTACAGAGGAGATAATGAAGGTATAGCAACATAAATGCACATAGCTAGGAAGTAGCAGACGTCACTGCTGGCTCTAGGAGATGTGGGTCTCAGCCCCTGTACACTCAGCCCTGAGCAATCTTGCATTCTCTGCGATGGTATCTTTCCCTGCTGCACCCCCAACCTTTGTGTTCCCAAACCCTTCCTCCTTCCTGACTGCAGCCTCAAAGAGAAGGCTCCTATGTGCTCTCCTCTGCCCGCTAAGAGATCACACTGTCAGCAAAGGAAGCCAAAAATTTATCCAGGTCTTTTCCTAGAATGACCCACAGTGGGCATCGGCCTAATTTACCTGCCTGTGGACCATTTAACTTGGTCTCTGTTAGAAAGAAACCATCCTGCACATTCAGTGTGAGACCTGGTCGCCTGTGTGGAGACTCTCCCATTGGCACGAGCCACCCCTCTCTCTGCTTACACTCCTGAGAGAAGAAAGATTTCCCACACATGGTTCTGCCCCATATAGGAGTCGGGGGTGGGGGAGTTAACCTCAGTGGGCTTCACCTGGGTGATTTCTTTTAACCAAAATGTAGCCTTCTACCCAGAACTTGAACTGACTTGAAGCTCTGTGCAATTCTAATGGATTGAAACAAGAACTTGAGAGACACAGGATAGATTTCCAACACTTTGACCGTACGCCCAAGGCTGGAAAGAACTGTCAATTTCCTTCACAACTGCCAACAAATCTATTTTATACATAACTATGTGGGAGCTCATTAAATTATACAGAGCAAAATCTGCATGGGGAAATCACTGTCTTCTTATAGAACTTGACTGACATGGTGCTCAGAGTGAGAGGTGGCAATACATACCCACACCGTCCTGTCTTGAGTCTCGTTTTCTTGTTCCAGGCAGTGTGTTAAGGACTTTAGGAAGTTTGCCTCACTCGGTCCACACTATTGCTCAACTGAAATGTACCATTACAATGAAGGTTAAAAAAAAATGGAAATTCCAAGAGTTTATCACAGCTGATTTAAACAATTGGTGTCTTATTCATAATTTAACTGAAAATAAACCTTTTAGCTCTTTTATCTACCACCTGAAAATGCAGTGTAGCACACTAACCTTTCCCTTCTAGAATCCTCTGGTAATTGAATTCCTTTCTTAACTAATTTTCTCCATTGAGGAGTTCACCAGACGTGTGTTAGCAACACCCACCTTTGAGCTGACAGACACGGATCTCTCTCTGTCTCTCTCTCTCTCTCTGTCTCTCTCTCTCTCTCTCTCTCTCTCTGTGTGTGTGTGTGTGTGTGTGTGTGTGTGTGTGTGAACTCTTCCTCAGATTTTTTTATGGGGGCAAAAGAATTGTGGCCATGGAACCTGCTAGGGCTGGGAAATTGTTGGTTTAAAGAGTATATATGACTGGGAATGCTTGTAACACGGAGAACTGATAGAAATGAGAAAGAAGAACAAAGAAATATGGATAGACGGAACCTACTGTGAGTAGACTTCCTAATCCTCGGATTTTTAACCCCTATTGTTGGCATCTTTAATTGAACCCTGAAAGGAAATCTTAAAGGTTGGAACGTTAAGAGTGCCCCCCTCCCCATGCTTCCTTCCCCCTCTCTAAGGACATTGGACCAAGCAGCACCCTTAGCCTGGACCCATTCTCCCACAATGCTTACCAGATGCAAAACAGGTCCAGACAGCACTGGCTTTGCTGGTTCCTACCCCAGCCTGCCCTGAAGTTTGCTGGTCCCCACGCTCAGTCCCCTTGGTGAAATAACTCGGGCATTTGTGGCAGTCTACAGTTCCATTTTCTGGAATTTCAACTACCTAAATCCAACCTTGGTTCAAACACATGGAATAACAAAAAACAATTCTAGAAATAAACAATTCATAAATTTCAATTTATGCATCATCCATAAGAGTGTGGAGAAACCTCACACTGTGGGTCCCTTTCCCTCTTGGGGTACAAATCTCCCATTTACACCTCCACTCTATGTGGTACCTGCTTTCCAGCTGTCTCGGTTTGAATATCTGTCCTCTTGAAAACATAGCACTTGCGTTCAAGTAACATTTATTTTACTTAATGTCCTCATAGTACAGGAGCAGTAAAGCCAGTGATTTTATCATAAAGTATTATGATTATTGGTGAAAGTCCCCTGTCATGCTTGATTTATAAATTAAACTTTATCATAGATGTGTATGTATAGGAAAAGACAGTACATATACAGTTCAGTAAATCTGTCTCAGATAGTCACTAAAAGTTTTAGAACATAACCCTTCCAGACGAAGGGACATTGTACAACAAATACTAATGACTTCATCCGCCACTGCTTCCCACCAGTGTCCTCTGATTGGAACTGCTGCCTTCCAGAGCTAGACATAAAAATGAGAACACTGACCTCCTGACAGTTGAGTGGGACAGGCAGGCTGTGGGGGAAGCTTTGAAAGCTGCCCGGTCATTTTAAGAGAGGCATGGTGGGATTGTGTCTATTAGCAAAAGGTCACTAATTTAACTCTCCAACCTAATGTCCATTAGCAATGGAATGGATGAAAATAATGAGTTGCTACACACATAACAGAATTGTTTTTCAGCCATAAAGAAAAGGGCTGTTGCAAAGAGGGGCTGCTTGTTTGTCCCGGCCACCTGGCTAGCTTAGCCCTGAAATAACCACACAGAAACTGTATTAATTAAATCACTGCTTAGCCCGTTAGCTCTAGTTTCTTATTGACTAATTCTTACATCTTAATTTAGTTCATTTCTATTAATCTGTGTATCGCCACGTGACAGTGGCTTACTGGGTAGAATTCCCAGCGTCTGACTCTGGCAGATCCATGGTGTCTCTCTGACTCTGCCTTCTTCCTCCAAGAATTCTGTTCTGTCTTCTCTGCCTACATAAGTTCTGCTCTATCAACAGGCCGAAGCAGTTTCTTTATTAACCAATAAAAGCAACACAAAGACAGAAGGACCTCCTACACCAAAGGGCTATAACTGTAGATGAGTATGTGAATTAAGTCAGTCTCCAGAATACTAGTATCACATGTTTTCTCCTGTTTGTGTGTCCTAGACTTAACAGATACACGAAATCATGAGAGAGAGAGATGACATGAAAGCAGAAACAAGCCTGTTGGGGAATAAAGGGGACTAAGAAAGACGGAAAGGGGAAGGGCATGGGCTCGAAGTACAGTTGCATACTTGGCAGATAATGGTCTCGTGTAACCCTGGATGTTGAAGTGAAGAATGACCCGAATACATCATGTGTAATGTGAGAGCATTGGAGATGAGAGATGCCAGTGTCATGGAGACAAGATGAGAGAGACAGGTTTCAGCAGACTAGCTCTATCTGGTGATGTTGAGTGGGTAGCATGGGTAGCACTGAAAGGTTTCTGAATTATCTCCCGGTGTCTGGTTTAAGCAACTGAGTGGATGATGGTGGTGCTTCCTGGAATCTCAGCCCTGCACACACACACACACACACACACACACCACAACACATAGGACCCAAACTCTGTGTGAAACTGAATTCCAAGATTCAAATCACAGATTCAACCCTCAACGTTCAAAACCAAAGCCCAGACAGAAGGTGCAGTAAGCCTGAACTTTTACCATTTAATTAATACAGGTGTTTTCAAGCGAAGTTTGATGCTTATAACAGAGCCCGGCTTTCAGGCAGCCACATAATCTAGAAAAACAGAGAGGAAGAAGCAGCCTCATTCACAGTTGGGACTTTGTTTAGTTTTGTTCCTATTTCTTGCTGACTAGAGCTAAACGCTGCCATATGTTCAGAAAATGTCCAGCGTTTGCATGTTTGAGGACTGTTTTTCTCTGTGTTTTTTTCTAGATATTAGTTTTATCTGGTTGAGTCTCAGAGTCTTCAGCTGTTCAGAGATTCAACTCTTTAATCTGAACTTTATACAAATAAAATAAATAAATAAAGCATGCAGTTGAGCAATTGCGGTAAACACCATGAAAACAGTGAGGTTTGGGAAGTTTTTCCAAAACAAGTTCTGTCATGTTTTTATTTTTGTTTTTGTTTTTGTTTTCCTGGGATGCCAGGAAAGTGAACACATGTTAAATCGAGGAACCCAGCATCCTTTGAGCTTTGCTTTAGAGATACTGAAGGTGAGGAAGGAAGGTATTGTGCCTGCAACAGGCCTGGAATATTCTGCTTAGGGCGGTTGGTTTAGCTGCTTCAACTTGAAAACCTTAGGAGCAGCTCAGTCTGCCCAAAGCCAGCATGAACGCTTACAATGTCGTCAGATCTGCAGTCAACACAGGACAAAGTCAGCATGTTGATAAAAGAACATGACGGAACTGTTACCTAACCTGCCTAATATTGAAACTCATGAAGATAATGATTCCCATTTTGCATCAAAATTTTTGGTCTACAAGCAAAACAAAGGGTCACATCCTAAAACTTTGAACTGATACTGCTTCTGTCTCCAGTCTTCTCCCTGGAGTTCTAGACATGCCTGGTTGTTTCATGTGCCAAATTGTCATTTTCGTTATGATGTTTCCACCTTCCCATCTTCACCATCTCATCTATGAGAATCTGTTATCGTCTATGAAGTCTGTTACCTAGCTGTTGTAAATGGACATCTTGAGTCATCCTTAATGGTCCTGCCCCTCTGTACCTGAGCCTGTTGCTTCTACCCTTCTTCTAAGCATCTAACCGTTCAAGTTAATCGGATCCTTTACCTCTACATCCCTGCAGTACCTCAGTTTTGAGCTTATCACCTTTTCTCTTCATTTGCAGTAGCCTGGTGACAATTCTCACTGACTGAACTTTCTGAACCACTGCCTCAATGGCCCCATGTTTTTACAGTAACCCCAAATCACTGGTATGTCTCAAAGGGCTCTTTTCCACTGGCTCCAGCCTCTTCTCTTTCTTCTCACTATATACTTTAGCTCACCAGTTC